>NC_061798.1:36057495-36363120 GCF_021462225.1 Girardinichthys multiradiatus | reverse complement strand
GTGTTTAACCATTTCTCTCTCCTAGACATGGCGATTGACTGAGCTTTTACTGTAACTAATTATATGTGCTCTCTTTCAGACTCTAGCCTTGAAAACTGGCTGAATTTATCTGTTCTTTCTTTCTAGGTGAAATGACTAAAGGAACTACATCCACCAACATTTACTTTTTCTTCCTGTAGAAAGTACTCCTGGATCAGTGCTTCTGTATTCTTTGTGTGCCTCTGCTCTGTTCTCTCAAACCCCCAGTTGGTCGTGGCAGATGGCCGCTCATACTGAGCCTGGTTCTGCTGGAGGTTTCTTCCTGTTAACAGGGAGTTTTTCCTCTCCACTGTCGCTACATGCATGCTCATTACGATTGACTGAGCTTTTACTGTAACTAATTATATGTGCTCTCTTTCAGACTCTAACCTTGAAAACTGGCTGAGTTTATCTGTTCTTTCTTTCTAGGTGAAACGACCAAAGGAACTACATCCACCAACATTTACTTTTTCTTCCTATAGAAAGTACTCCTGGATCAGTGCTTCTGTATTCTTTGTGTGTCTCTGCTCTGTTCTCTCAAACCCCCAGTTGGTCATGGCAGATGGCCACTCACACTGAGCCTGGTTCTGCTGGAGGTTTCTTCCTGTTAACAGGGAGTTTTTCCTCTCCACTGTCGCTACATGCATGCTCAGTATTAGGGATTGCTGCAAAGTCAACGCCAGCGACTGTCCACTGTCTCTACATGCTCATCCAGGAGGAGTGACTGCTACAAATCTCTGACTCGATGCAATCTGCTGGGTTTCCTTAGATAGAAAAACATTTTATCCAATTTGAATAAATAACTGAATCTAACTGCATTGTTCAATGGTTAGGATTAATTGGAATGTATGTACTTCACTTTTGTGAAGTGCCTTGAGACAACATGTGTTGTGAATTGGCGCTATATAAATAAACTGAATTTAATTTAATTGAAAATCTGCTGCTGCCATTAACTCTGTTTATATTTTCTTTATCATTGAAAGAATTTCTGAACTAGTGTGTTTTTTGTGTGTCTGCTCTTTTGTCTCAAACCCCCAGTCAGGAGTTAGGTTCTGATGGAGGTTTCTTCCTGTTTAAAGGGAGATGTTATTTCCTCTGTCTCCACGTGTGCTCAGGATGAGGGACTGCTACAAAGTTAATGATTCAGCTGCAACTGGCTGGGCTTGATTAGATATATAACATTTTACTAATTGCCATTATAAGCTGAATTTCACTACATGTCTCAGCAGGACCTTGAAAAACTAATTCATGTCACGGAGTGACATTTTTGGACTCTGCTTGTGGCTTTGGTATTTGTTTACCTTTTGCTTAGATTTTTCTATTTTGGTTTTTGTATCATGTTTTTCTTTTCTCCCTCTTCTGCCTCCTAGTGTTTACTACTTAAGTTCTTTTATGGTTGTTTTCTTATTACTTTGTATGGTTTATTATTATTATTGTAATTATTATAGTTCTTGGTCTTCCCTGGATTCTCTAGTTTTATTTCTCTTTAGTATCTTTGTGGTTAATTGTGTTTTATTTGTCCCTTTGCACTCTTCTTGTTTACTAGTTTATTTTCTGTTTCCTTTCCAGTTATTTTAGTCAGTGTGGTTAGGTTTGTTTACTTTTGTATTCAGGTTTTCTTTATGGGTTCTTTGTTTGTTCTCAGGTTATTGTTGTTCCTATGTTCCTTCTAGTTTCTCTGTTTACTTTAGTCATGATTATTCTAGTTTTCTTATTCCCCATTTGATTATTTATCTTTGTCTATAGATTTGCTTGGTCTGTGTTTCTGTTTATTGTTTATTAGTTACTTTGCCCATCCTCAGTCTTTGTATTTGTTTCACCTGTTCCTTCTGCTTCCCTGCCTCCTTGTCACACCTGTTCCCTGTTCCGTTGATTATCTGCCTTTGTTATCTCACAGTATATAAGTTGGTTTTCTGTCTTTGTTCAGTGCTGGTTGCTTGTGTTCATCACACCTCGTTCTCGTCCATGATTATGCTTTGTTTTTTGCCACGTCTTGCCTTGGGAAACCTGCAGTGATTTTGTTACGTTTTTGACCTTGTAAAATAAATCTTTGAATTACAAAGATGATCCTGCCGAGCTTTTGTCTGCACTTTGGTCCGATCCAAAACCACAACATGACAATTCATGCGTTCATCTTTAGTAGAATTGATTACTGCAACGGTGTCTTCACAGGTCTGCCTAAAAAGTCGATCAGACAGCTGCAGTTGATCCAGAACGCTGCTGCCCGCGTCCTCACTAGAACTAAGAAAGTGGAGCACATCACCCGGTTCTAAAGTCCCTACACTGGCTCCCTGTAGCTCAGACAATAGACTTTAAAATACGTCTGTTAGTCTATAAATCATTGAATGGCTTAGCACCAAAATACATTACAGACTTGTTGTCAGTGTATCAACCATCCAGACCTCTCAGGTCTTCTGGCTCAAATCTACCCTATATACCCAGAACCAGAACAAAACGTGGAGAAGCAGCTTTTAGTTCTTATGCTCCACTAATCTGGAATAAACTCCCAGAAAACTGCAAAAGCGCCGAAACCCTAAGTTGCTTTAAATCAAGATTAAAAACGTATTTGTTTAGAGTGGCTTTTAATGTTATCTAAACATTATTAAAGTTTTCAGTCCAATTTTCCTTTCATTTTCTTATCCATCATTCTATTCTCTTCATTGTTTTCAAATTACCTCTGTTTGATTTTCTGTATCATTGTGATGTTTTTCCTTATGTACAGCGCCTTGAATGCCTTGTTGCTAAAAAGTGCTATATAAATAAACTTGACTTGACTTGACCAAATTGACTTCTTTCTAGGATTACATTTGGATGCAGGATCTTGAATTTAAATCCGTCTACATAACAGGATTTATTTTATTTTATGTTTTGGTATATAAATTGAACCTGTTTGTCTTTGCTGTGAAATGGCAGGATGTAAATAAACTAAAATCAACTAGATTAAATATTATCAGATGCATTTCCACAAAATCATTCAACTTATGTAGCTATAGTCTATTATAGCTACATTGAAAAGAAAAATGCTAATCTCAGAAATGTTTATTAAATGTAGGCTAATTTGCCTCATTTTAGAGAACCTGTAAAGGTTAAAAATTTTGAATGCTTTTTTTTTTTTAAGTCCCAACTATGTAAAAGAATAGTGCAGCCAATGAACAAAATTCAGTTTGACATGATTTTCATGTTTTGCATGTTTGCAAAGACAAAGTACATCTAGAATAACATCATTTGATAATACTGGGACTGCTAATTGTATCAACACCTTTTAATTGGGAAATTGGGATTCAGAGTTGTTTTTGTTGGGTGGTGAAACTAACTAGACGATCTAAAAAGGGAACAGAAAATTTCACCAGCCAAATGACATGAGAGATTTACTATACAGTGTATGTGTATGTATGAATAAAAAATAAATAAACAGAAATAAAGTGTCAAACGGAGAACATTGGTGGACAAAAGAAGAAGGAATGTCGAGACCAGGAGGAATTTAAGAGATCCCAGCAGGGATGAAGGGTGGTGTGTAAATAGAGGGTGGGTCAAGGGAAAAGACATCTGAAGAAAAGGAGGAAGACAGAAAGAGGAATACGAGGGGAATCTCAAGCGCCACTCTTCTGGGTTCAGCCTGTTGTCATGGTAACAGCAGTGAGGCAAGACGAGCGGCAGACAGGCAGGCAGATTCCCTACTTCGTGATCTCCGCCTCTCTTTGTGTCTCTCGCCCAGACATTAGTGGACAGCTGATCTTAGTCCCTGGTTGTGTCTGTCTTCCCGTTCTCTCCTGATGAAAAATGGGCTGACAGCAAGGAGACCACTGGCTACTTCACACATGGACACCAACCAGCCGCATATTTGTGTGTTTATCTGTTTTTTATTCTTCTGTTTTCCTCCTTGGAGTTTTGAACTCTTTCTTCCAGTAGACCAACATTACAGTCTAAACCTTTCCTGTTTAGACACACACAGAAGGAATTTCACATGGGAGCCACATTGAAAGGCGGCTCCTTACTTTCACTTGTTGGCAATCTTCCACCAAGACCTCTACTGTATTAGTTGCTGTCTGTGGAACATCACTGATGAACCTAAACAACATTTTTAATGAAATTTGTAACTTATCAGTCCCCTAATGAAGTTGAAAAATGATGCTCTCATTTTATCATTGCTTTGTTCAAAAACTTTTCTAGATTAGACTGGGTATTCAGAAACATATGCTATTTACGATTTAGCCACCAATGAAGAAATAATAACAGTTTAGTTTTTAAAACATCCCCTCACAGTGCTAATCCAGCACATCTGACAATGATGAAACATTAAACAAATCGTTGTATATGTGTGTACTGTACTCTCTATGTCAAAAAGTCAAGTTTACAACTTTCCCTTTAAACATATTACTCTGAGGGACCAAACGCTAACTTTTCATCAAAATAAGGTTGTATGGTGTTGTCTGGGTTAAATAAGTTTCTTTCATCCTCTTACTCTGTTTTCTTTCAGACATATACAAAATTGCTAAAACTGTGTAGAGAAATATTTACATTTTTGGCATGATTTTCTTATTTTATTTGAATAATTTTCAGAGCATAAAAGAAACAATATTAAGGGGGACTTCAGAGGGATTTTGTACAAAATTTCAATGAAAAAAAGAATTTAAATAGGGTCAAAAGGTGAAATATTAACGACAGAATTCCACAGCTCTTTACCTTTTCAGATAATAAATTCTTCACCCAAAACATCTCTGTTAGCAGGTCGCTCTGTTAGCAGGTTGAAAAACTAATTCATGCATTCATCTTTAGTAGAATTGATTACTGCAACGGTGTCTTCACAGGTCTGCCTAAAAAGTCGATCAGACAGCTGCAGTTGATCCAGAACGCTGCTGCCCGCATCCTCACTAGAACTAAGAAAGTGGAGTACATCACCCCGGTTCAAAAGTCCCTACACTGGCTCCCTGTAGCTCAGAGAATAGACTTTAAAATACTTCTGTTAGTCTATAAATCACTGAATGGCTTAGCACCAAAATACATTACAGACTTGTTGTCAGTGTATCAACCACCCAGACCTCTCAGGTCTTCTGGCTCAAATCTACTCTGCAGTACCAGAACCAGAACCAAACATGGAGAAGCAGCTTTTAGTTCTTATGCTCCCCTAAACTGGAATAAACTCCCAGAAAACTGTAAAAGCACCGAAACCCTAAGTTGCTTTAAATCAAGATTTGTGTAGAGTGGCCTTTGACTGTGCCATCCAAACATTATTAGTTACGTTTTCAGTCCAGTTTTCCTTTCATTTTCTTATCCATCATTCTATTATCTTTATTTTATTTTTTATTTTTTTTATTACCTCTGTTGTTTGATTTTCTATATCATTGTAATGTTTTTCCTTATGTACAGCGCCTTGAGTGCCTTGTTGCTGAAAAGCGCTATATAAATAAACTTGACATGACTGACTTGAGTTGACTCTGTTGGGCTTTGTATCGTGTGGTGATTCTCTCAACTTGAAAAAATGCGTTTAATCCAATAAGATACAGAACAATGTGGCAATTCTGTTTTCAATATTACTATGACAATTTTTTTTTAAAGATTGACAATGTAGGCACGGTGCTGGTGCAGAAGTAGAGTAAGCGACCGTATAGAGAGTCCCCTGTTTCAAGACCTGGCCTTGGCAACCTGCGCTGCATGTCTTCCCACTCTCTTCACGCTATTTCTTGTCTGCCTGCTTTCAAGAAAATTACAATAATAAAGGCCACTAGTGCCGCTTAACAAATCTTTAAGAAAAAAAAAAAAAAGATTGACTATGTCACCAAATGTAACACTGAATAATTGCATCTTAGTGAAACAGTATAGAATTGAAAAGGAATTTCATTAATTCAATTCAAAATGTGAAACTCATCCATAAAACAAATTACAAGCAAGTAATTACAAGTTTCTGTTCATTTTAATGATTATGGCTTACAGTTAATGTAAACCCAAAAAATTCAGCATCCTATATTTTGAATATAATATAAGACCAATCAAAAAAGGATTTTTAATGTAGCAATGTCAGTCTCCTGAAAACATACCTATGTACTTTACAAGGTATGCACTCCATACCTAATTTGGGGTGTGATATAGTAATGATAAGTCTGTGGTTCAGCTGAGGTTTAATGGAACACCAGTTTGCATTGACAATGGCCTTTAGATTGTATGCTTTTTTGGTTTTGGTGTCTCCCATCTTCCTTTGACAAAAGGTTCTCTATAGGGATTGGTTCTGGTGACATTGCTGGCCTATCAAACACATTAAATTTGTGGATATTAATCCAAGTACTGGTACTGTTGGCAGTGTGGGCAGGTACCAAGTACTGCTGAAAATGAAATCAGCATCTCCACAAAGCTTTGAAGCTCAGGGAAGCATCACATGCTCTAAAATTTAGAAAACTGTGCTGACTTTCTGTGCCTCTTCATTCTTCCTCCAGACTTTGGAACCTTAATTTCCAAATGAAATGTGAAATTTCCTTTCATCTGAAAATAATTGTTTAGACCACCGAACAACTGTTCTGTTCATTTTTTTCCTTAGCCTCTGGCTTAACTCAATGCTTTTAACAGCTGTAGTCCATCTCCTGGATATATGTGCATGTGGTTGCTCTTGAATTACAAAAGTTACAAATCATGCCTTGTAAATCAACCCAAACTATTGTGCTTTTTTCACAATCACCTTATGGCTGTGATTATCCCTGTTTTTTGTACATGTTTTTATACCACACGATTTTTTTTTCATCTCAACTTTCCAATTACATACATGGATTCAGCATACAGTAAACAACTTCTTTAGCAGTGACTTTTTGTGGCTTACCCTCCTTGTGAAAGTTGTCAGTGACTAACTGCTACTCAACTGTCAAGTCACCAGTCTTCCTGGTGGATGTGTAGCCCTTTTAACATTTGGTCTTATGTAATATTGAAATTTTCTGAGAAAGAGAGTTTGCTTAAGATGCCATCATAAACCAGAACGTACACTTCACATATATCACTCTGTGTGTTATAAATCTTTATGAATTTAATAATTACGACAATTTTTACCAACCACGCCCTGAAACATCTCTGTTTGATAGGCAGAATTGCCTCAACACTTCATCCTTCTCCAACAACCCAATAAAAAAAAGGCATAAAAAATATATATGTATATGAACGCAAGCCCAGTAGGGGCAGGGGAAATGATAGAATAGGATTTGTCTAATTATCGATTAATTTTAGTTAGCCATGGATTGTCTTTTTTATAAACAATGACTGAAATTGTCTTTGGCACATGGATGCAATAGCAGCCCGAGTGTTGAATGAGATCATTTTTAAGTATGATATTGTATTCATTTTTATTGTTGATGAATTGCCATGAAATGCTTTTCTTTAAAATAAATTAAGGTAATTGTAGTATTTAACTATAAAGAAATACATCTCTAAATGAGCAGTGCTTGTCCATTCATAAAGGTTTAATAATTTTTGTCCGGGAAGGCTTAGAAGCTTTAGCTCTAAACCTGACTAATGCTGCTTCAGTCATGTGAAAGCTTTAAAAAGCTGTGTTCATTGTGTGAGATGAATCAGAATATTTAAGTGCCTCATACAATGAAGAAAAAAGTCCCATTGCCCTCATGTTGATACTCGCAGAAATGCATGAAATGGTGCCTCAAATGGACTCCAGCAGGTTCTTAATGTAAAGCAGCTCAACAGAAATGAATGAGAACCTCATAAAAATGCCCTCAACACAGTAAGAAATGGCATGGTGCTTTTAAAAGGTACTACAACAGCGAAGCTCGATTGGACAAAATGGAGGGATGTCAGAGTTAGTACCTGATTCAAACCTAAGTGAAAAAAAATCAACTAGTATTTGCTTTGCTGCTTTAGCTTATGTTCACAAAATCTGTCCTGTTTTTGAAATAATTCATTTACTGATTTATCTGAACTCTGAACTCCAAATCCATGTGCAATTATAATCAAACAGTATTATATACTGTTCAGAATTGCAGTGCTAACTAAAAAATATAAAGCTCCCAAACTGCACTGGTCCTGCTTCTAAACATCAGTTTGTAGAAACAACACATTTTTCAATGAGAACAGTACCATAAAAACTTAGATATCGTCTCACCTTTGAGTGTTGCCTCAGGCTGTGTTCAGTTGGAGAAAATGTGTGGGTTTTGTTTTTGTTTTTTCTAGAAAGAACAAATCCCACTCAACTCAACTTTACCTTAAACTATGCACATCTAAATGTAAATAAACACAAAGAAATGTAAAGACAATACACCTTCACTAAACTCTTTTTGCTCTTATGTTAATCATCCTTTTTTTATTGCATAAAAGCCAGATGTGAGGAATGTCACAACATGCCTACATAATGACACTGTTATTTGTGAGCAACCATGGAACGAAGAGCATATTGAAGTTCTGAACATATTATATTATATTATATTATATTATATTATATATTATAATGGAGTTTTGACGAAAATTCTGAATGAAAGACTTACCTTCACCGCCTCCACCTTCCAATGACTCTTCTGTGCATCTCCCTGCCTTCCAATCAGCATCCTGTCCGCCTGACTCTCCATCCAATCACCTTCCGATGCCTCGCTTTTAAAGGACCTTCAGCTGTGTTCATCCTCACTTGTCAGCTGAGCTCATCTCTCCTCCACCCCACCTCTATCATCTTCCTTCCCACCTCCTCCCAGCTTCCTCGCTCCCTGGCCGCCAATCCACCACCAGTGTCGGATCAGGAGGAAGACATCTCTGAATCTAAACCTCATAAATGTTCATCTTAAGCTCATGTCATTCTCAGCATTCATGTCTTCCTGCCAGGTCTGAGCACCAACGAAATAATGTAATCATACATCATTAAAACTTTTCTAATTGCCATCCCTTTTCCTTGTGAGTCTTTTCATATTATATTATATTATATTATATTATATTAGTAATACAGACTATAATAAAACATAGAAGAAGTACAATGTAAAATGACCAAACCAAAAATATAAGGGAAAATAAAAAGTTATCATCAACAAAGAAAACAAATTGCAAACATCAAAGCACCCCCTGAGTTAAAAGCCAGGAATATGTCATCTACATTCTTTTGTAATTTTACTGTTGAGCTGTAGCTCAAATAAATGGTTTCTGTTTTGTACAGCCAGGGGACAAATGTAGGCAGAGAAAATAATCAGGGCAGTCATGTTTTATTCCAACTTTCAACTCGTGCGTGTTTAAATAAGCCACCTAAATCCCCTAACCTACCTTTACAAGTGCTTGAGCTCCAGTACACATCTGGAAGCCTGCACCAGAACATAGATATGGCAAATGATTTATTTTTAACCAAAAAAAAAAAAACTAATAGAAAGTGGGCCAAGAACTGAGCCTTGGGGTATGCCTGTATTAATTTTGGAAACAATGACCTCTTGACAGATACGACACCACTTTTCTTTCACAATTTACAAGGTATACTTTAAACCACTCTAAAATTTTCTTAGAATAAACCATGAATGATCATTTCTGCATAAGAATATCATGTTGTAAGATTTAAAGATTTTTAATTCTACAAAAGCTGCTCCAAATACTGATTGTGTAATAACTGTCAAGTATTATTTTCATGTTGTCATCAGGCCCAGATGCATTGTCATCTCAGCAAGGGGGAAGTAAGCATGTTGCACAGCATAACCGACACTTGGCTGGGATGTTCCAGGATGATGGTAGTATCTGTGGGTCTGGAAGGACCATGCATGTGCCTGCAGGGAAATGGAAAGCAATGTCAAGAGAGATTAGCAGGGATGGAAGGTAGGGAATACAGGTCCTTCTCAAAATATTAGCATATTGTGATAAAGTTCATTATTTTCCATAATGTCATGATGAAAATTTAACATTCATATATTTTAGATTCATTGCACACTAACTGAAATATTTCAGGTCTTTTATTGTCTTAATACGGATGATTTTGGCATACAGCTCATGAAAACCCAAAATTCCTATCTCACAAAAATAGCATATCATTAAAAGGGTCTCTAAACGAGCTATGAACCTAATCATCTGAATCAACGAGTTAACTCTAAACACCGGCAAAAGATTCCTGAGGCCTTTAAAACTCCCAGCCTGGTTCATCACTCAAAACCCCAATCATGGGTAAGACTGCCGACCTGACTGCTGTCCAGAAAGCCACTATTGACACCCTCAAGCAAGAGGGTAAGACACAGAAAGAAATTTCTGTACGAATAGGCTGTTCCCAGAGTGCTGTATCAAGGCACCTCAGTGGGAAGTCTGTGGGAAGGAAAAAGTGTGGCAGAAAACGGTGCACAACGAGAAGAGGTGACCAGACCCTGAGGAAGATTGTGGAGAAGGGCCGATTCCAGACCTTGGGGGACCTGCGGAAGCAATGGACTGAGTGTGGAGTAGAAACATCCAGAGCCACCGTGCACAGGTGTGTGCAGGAAATGGGCTACAGGTGCCGCATTCCCCAGACCTGGGCTACAGAGAAGCAGCACTGGACTGTTGCTCAGTGGTCCAAAGTACTTTTTTCGGATGAAAGCAAATTCTGCATGTCATTCAGAAATCAAGGTGCCAGAGTCTGGAGGAAGACTGGGGAGAAGGAAATGCCAAAATGCCAGACGTCCAGTGTCAAGTACCCACAGTCAGTGATGGTCTGGGGTGCCGTGTCAGCTGCTGGTGTTGGTCCACTGTGTTTTATCAAGGGCAGGGTCAATGCAGCTAGCTATCAGGAGATTTTGGAGCACTTCATGCTTCCATCTGCTGAAAAGCTTTATGGAGATGAAGATTTCATTTTTCAGCAAGACCTGGCACCTGCTCACAGTGCCAAAACCACTGGTAAATGGTTTACTGACCATGGTATCACTGTGCTCAATTGGCCTGCCAACTCTCCTGACCTGAACCCCATAGAGTATCTGTGGGATATTGTGAAGAGAACGTTGAGAGACTCAAGACCCAACACTCTGGATGAGCTAAAGGCCGCTATCAAAGCATCCTGGGCCTCCATAAGACCTCAGCAGTGCCACAGGCTGATTGCCTCCATGCCACGCCGCATTGAAGCAGTAATTTCTGCCAAAGGATTCCCGACCAAGTATTGAGTGCATAACTGTACATGATTATTTGAAGGTTGACGTTTTTTGTATTAAAAACACTTTTCTTTTATTGGTCAGATGAAATATGCTAATTTTGTGAGATAGGAATTTTGGGTTTTTATGAGCTGTATGCCAAAATTATCCGTATTAAGACAATAAAAGACCTGAAATATTTCAGTTAGTGTGCAATGAATCTAAAATATATGAATGTTAAATTTTCATCATGACATTAATGGAAAATAATGAACTTCATCACAATATGCTAATATTTTGAGAAGGACCTGTATATTAAGAAAATGCAGGAAAATATCAAAAAATATTTTTACATTAAAATTTCAATTTCAGTCAGTCATTTTCTACCGCTTCTTTCATAGTGGGTCGTGGGGAAGCTGGTGACTATCTCCAGTACGCGGGAGGCAGGATACACCCTGGACAGGTCGCCAGTCTATCGCAGGGCAAAATTTCAATGTAAAATACGATAAAAAGTCAACAGTCCCCAGTTAGTGCCTTTCAAGACATAAATCACAAAGTGCTGTAAGGAAGAAAACAAAAAAACATTAAACATCAGGACATCAATATGATTAATAAAAAGCAATTGTACAATCTTTTTAAAGTTTAGTTGCTTTTTAAGAACTGAGTCCACAGACCTCAAACTAAAGGGAGAGAGTTTTTCCCAAAAAAATCCCAATTATCCCATTTTATTTTAAATTAACCTCAAAGCAGTTTAAAACCACGCACATCATTCACCAAGAGAAAACTACCTCCAGACCATGGTCTCTCTGTCCATTTTGCTTTTGGCCATCAGTAATTGCTGTAGGAGTTTTTCACCTTTCGATATTTGCGCTGACAACAACTTAGTGGTTAGATTTTTGTTATTGCTTTCCTATGATCTCTTTTTTTGAGTTGAAGTTCTATACAAATTTGTTCAAACACACGGCATTTAATATATTTCATAATTTGAACAGCTGCAGGGTGACAATTTGTGTATTACAATGAACATGTGTGGAGTAGTCGACAGTACTCGTACTCGTACTCGTCGTCTTCCGCTTATCCGGGACCGGGTCGCGGGGGCAGCAGACTCAGCAGAGACGCCCAGACGTCACTCTCTCCAGACACCTGCTCCAGTTCCTCCAGGGAGAGCCCAAGGCGTTCCCAGGCCAGCCGAGAGACATAGTCCCTCCAACGTGTCCTGGGCCGTCCCCTGGGCCTCCTCCCGGTGGGACGTGCTTGGAACACCTCCCAAGGAAGGTGTCCAGGAGGCATCCGGTATAGATGCCCGAGCCACCTCAACTGGCTCCTCTCGATGTGGAGGAGCAGCGGCTCTACTCCGAGCCCCACCCGGATGGCCGAGCTCCTCACCCTATCTCTAAGGGAGTGCCCGGCCACCCTACGGAGGAAGCTCATCTCAGCCGCTTGTATCCGGGATCTCGTTCTTTCGGTCATGACCCAAAGTTCATGGCCATAGGTGAGGGTAGGAACGTAGACCGACCGGTAAATTGAGAGCTTTGCTTTTCGGCTCAGCTCTCTCTTCACCACAACGGACCGGCACAGCGCCCCCATTACTGTGGCAGCCGCACCGATCCGTCTGTCGATCTCCCATTCCATTCTTCCCTCACTCGTGAACAAGACCCCGAGATACTTAAACTCTTCCACTTGAGGCAGGAACTCCCCTCCAACCTGAAGAGGACAAGCTGATCCTCATCCCAGCCGCTTCACACTCGGCTGCGAACCGCCACAGCGCATGCTGTAGGTCTTGGCTAGAGGGGGCCAGCAGGACCACGTCATCCGCAAAAAGAAGAGACGAAATCCACTGGTCCCCAAACCAGACCCCCTCCAGCCAGGGACTGGATGGCCTCTAATAAAGGGCCCCCGATTCCATATTCCTGGAGCACCCCCCACAGGGCATCACGAGGGGCACAGTCGAATGCCTTCTCCAGGTCCACAAAACACATGTGAACCGGTTGGGCAAACTCCCATGAACCCTAGAGCACCCTGTACAGGGTATAGAGCTGGTCCAGTGTTCCACGGCCGGGACGAAAACCACACTGCTCCTCCTGAAGCCGAGGTTCGACTATTGGTCGGACTCTCCTCTCCAATACCCTGGCGTAGGCCTTACCAGGGAGGCTGAGGAGTGTGATCCCCCTGTAGTTGGAACACACCCTCCGGTCCCCCTTCTTATGAAGGGGGACCACCACCCCAGTCTGCCAGTCCAGAGGCACTGTCCCCGACCGCCACGCAATGTTGAAGAGGCGTGTCAACCATGACAGCCCTACAACATCCAGAGACTTGAGGTACACAGGGCGGATCTCATCCACCCCCGAAGCCTTGCCACCGCAGAGCTTTTTAACCACCTCGGTGACCTCAGCCTGGGTGATGAAAGAGTCCAACCCCGAGTCCCCAGCCTCTGTTTCCACCACGGAATGCGTGATGGCAGGAATGAGGAGATCCTCGAAGTGCTCCTTCCACCGCCCGATAATGTCCTCGGTCGAGGTCAGCAGTCTCCCGCCCCCACTATAAACAGTGTTGGCGAAACACTGCTTCCCCCTCCTGAGGCACCGGACGGTTTGCCAGAATCGCTTCGAGGCCAACCGGTAGTCCTTCTCCATGGCCTCACCGAACTCCTCCCAGGCCCACGTATTTGCCACTGCCACTGCCCGGGCCACAGCACGCTTGGCCTCAGGGTACCCGTCAGCCGCCTCAGGAGTCCCACAAGCCAACCACAGCCGATAGGACTCCTTCTTCAGCTTGACAGCATCCCTTACTGCCGGTGTCCACCACCGGATTCTGGGATTGCTGCCGCGACAGGCACCGCAGACCTTACGGCCGCAGCTATGGGCGGCAGCATCGACAATAGATGCGGAGAACATGGTCCACTTGGACTCTATGTCTCCAACATCCCCCGGGATCTGGTCGAAGCTCTCCCGGAGGTGGGAGTTGAATACATCCCTGGCCGAGGGCTCCGCCAGGCGTTCCCAGCAGACCCTCACTATGCGCTTGGGCCTGCCAAGTCTGTCCAGCTTTCTCCTCCTCCAGCGGATCCAACTCACCACCAGGTGGTGATCAGTGGACAGCTCAGCCCCTCTCTTCACCCGAGTGTCCAAGACATGCGGCCGAAGGTCTGATGATACGACAACAAAGTAGATCATCGACCTCCTGCCTAGGATGTCCTGGTGCCAAGTGCACTGATGGACACCCTTATGTTTGAACATGGTGTTCGTTATGGACAATCCGTGACTAGCACAGAAGTCCAATAACAAGACACCACTCGGATTCAGATCGGGTGGCCATTCCTCCCGATCACGCCTCTCCAGGTGTCACTGTCGTTCCCCACGTGGGCGTTGAAGTCCCCCAGCAGAATAATGGAGTCCCCGGGAGGGGCACTATCCAGCACCCCCAACAGGGACGCCAAGAAGGCCGGGTATTCTGAACTACCACTCAGCCTGTAGGCTGAAATGATAGTCAGAGACCTCTCCCCAACCCAAAGGCACAGGGATGCGACCCTCTCATCCACTGGGGTAAACCCCAACACGAGATGGCTGAGCTGGGGGGCAACAAGCAAACCCACACCAGCCCGCCACCTCTCCCCGTGGGCCACTCCAGAGTAGAAGAGAGTCCAACCCCTCTCAAGGAGATGGGTTCCAGAGCCCACGCTGTGCGTAGAGGCGAGCCCGACTATTTCTAGTCAATATCTCTCGACCTCCCGCACAAACTCAGGCTCCTTCCCCCCCAGCGAGGTGACATTCCACGTCCCTAGAGCCAGCCTAAGCATCCGGGGATCGGGCCGCTGAGGTCTCCACCTTCGTCCGCCACCTTCATCCGCCACCCAATCCTCTTTGCACCGGTCCCTCATGGTTCCCCCTGCAGGTGGTGGGCCCACTGGGGGATGGCCTCACGTCTCTCGTTCAGGCTTGGCCCGGCCGGGTCCCGTGAGGAGCAACCCGGCCACCAGGCGCTCTCCGACGAGTCCCGACCGCAGGCCTGGCTCCAGGGTGGGACCCCGGCTCCGCCGAACCAGGCGACGTCACGTGCCTCAATATTTTGTTCTTCATGAGGGATTCTTGAACCACTCTTTGTCTGACCCATCACCTAGAACCTGTTTGCCATGGGAGACCCTACCAGGGGCATTTAGGCCCCAGACAACATAGCCTCTAGGATCATTTGAGCACTCAAACCCCTCCACCACGTTAAGGTGGCGGTTCAAGACAGTCTGACCTGAAAATACAGCTAATTCCCAGAGCTTTTAAAGACATAAGAACCAAAAGCAAATAACAGTGTATAGATGAAGGTTTTTGGTAAACATAATCATGAAAATTTACAAGAAAAATTTTATCTTTCACATTCCTTCTGCTGTTCCTGAATGTTTCTTTCCATTGTAAATTAATCTTATATGAATAGCATTCTAGTAAGCAAAAATGTTATATGACCTTAAGATTTAATCAAATATATGCAAACCATGAGACAGAAGATGGAAGCAAAGGGTTTGGGAATTTATTATGACTCTTGTCATACATTGTTGTGTCAGTGACTCCAGAAGCCGTGATACCATCCCGACCCACATGCTCACATCTGATCTGAGACTGCCCCAATTAAAAAGGACACCTCGAGTTGCAGTAGGTCTGCCCTGGTGGACCAATGACTCTGAAGGTTTTAATACACATTTTACTTTCTGATATACAATAAGGCTCAAGTGTCGGGAGACCTAAAAAAATTACCTCATTTGTATTTAAACAATAATAGCTGCTGATCAAGACTAAATTTAAAATTAAATCAGGCTCTTAGAATTTTTAAATTTTATAATTAATTTTAACTTTTGCAATGTACATCTAAACAAAATAGTCATAGTCATCCAATATAAAAGAACAGGGCACCCAAGAGCGCTCCTCCGGACCGTACCCCTCCCAGTCGACGAGGTACTGCCACCTACGGCCCCGTCAACGAGAGGCCAGGATCCAATGGACCGAATATGCGGGGTGGCCGGAGGGCAGAACGTACTGGCATGGACAGGCTTAATAAGAGAAACATGAAAAACAGGGTGTATACAGAGACCGGATGGAAGGCAGAGACGAACAGTGGAAGGAGTGATAACAGACTGGATGACGTAAGGACCTATAAACCTGGGAGAAAGTTTCTTAGACATGGACCTGAGTGGGACATCACATGTGGAGAGCCAAACCTTCTGACCCGGGCGGTAAGCGGGGGCCGGCATCCGTCGCCGGTCAGCATAGTGCTTATTGACGGCGGCAGATCTCTGGAGTGCCCTGGTGGTGGAGGACCACATACGTTTGCATCTGCGGATGTGGTGCTGGACTGAAGGCACAGTAACTTCTTCATTGTTGGCTGGAAGCAAGGGCGGCTGGTACCTCAGGGAAGCCTCAAAAGGGGCACAGCCCATAGCAGCCGAGATGTGAGAGTTGTGGGAATACTCCACCCAGGGTAGGAAGGTGCTACACTCGGTGGGGTCTGATGACGTGATGCACCTTAAGGCCGACTCCAGTTCGTGGTTCAAACTCTCCACCTGACCATTAGACTGAGGATGATAACTGGAGTTCAGCGATACTTTAGCCCCAAGGGTGGCACAGAGCTCCTTCCAAACCCGGGTGGTGAACTGGGGGCCTCGGTCAGACAAGATTTGTTGAGGGACGCCATGTAGGCGAAACACGTGCCTAATCAGCAGTTTTGCCATCTGAAGAGCAGAAGGCAGTTTCTTTAGTGGGATGAGGTGGAAGGCCTTCGAGAAGCGATCAATAACTGTGAGCATAGTGGTCATTCCACCGGAACATGGCAGACCTGTCACAAAGTCTATGGCAATGTGGGACCAAGGTTGTGAAGGTGTAGTGATTGGCTGTAAGAGACCAGCAAGAGGTTGGTTTGAGCTCTTATTCCTGGCGCAGGGCACACAAGCAGCAATGTAGTCCCTCACGTCTCGGTACAGGGTGGGCCACCAGTACCTCCTGGAGATCAAGGCTATAGTTCGGCTGGCCCGGGGATGGGTAGCAAATCTGGCTGAGTGGTGCCATCCAATCAGACGAGGTCGTACGGCAACAGGAACGTAGAGGTGGCCTGCTGGTCCTTTACCGGGCCCTGGGTCATTAGGTAAGGCTCGCCGCACGATCTCCTCTATCTCCCAGGTTAATGCACCGACAGTACAAAAGGGAGGTAAAATAGGAACCAGATATTCCCTGGTAACACTAATTCTAAAGGTTTCTTTCTCTGAATCGTCATGGCCAAACTGACGTGAGAGGGCGTCAGGCTTGGTGTTCTTAGTTCCGAGCCTAAAAGAAATGGATAAATTAAAACGAGAGAAAAACAACGACCAACGTGACTGACGTGGATTAAGGCGTTTGGCAGACTGAATGTAAGATAAGTTTTTGTGGTCTGTCCATGCCAGTATGGGATGTTCAGCCCCCTCCAGCCAGTGACGCCATTCCTCCAACACCAGCTTGATGGCCTGTAACTCCCTGTCGCCCACGTCATAGTTCTGCTCAGCTGGAGACAGGCAACGGGAGAAAAAGGCACAGGGGTGGAGTCTCCCGTCCAGGTCCGAGCGCTGGGAGAGTACAGCCCCTGCTCCTGTGTCTGAAGCATCCACCTCCAAGATGAACTGCTTGCTGGGGTCCGGGTGGATGAGCACGGGGGCCTGGGAGAATTGACTCTTGAGTCTGGAGAAGGCTGTGTCGGCTTCAGTGGTCCAGACGAGGTTAGAGCGGTTAGAGGTCTGGCCACCTGGCTGTAGTTCCGTATGAATCGTGTGTAGAAGTTCCAGAATCCAAGAAACCGCTGTAGTTGTTTTCTGGAATTGGGTTAAGGCCAGTCCAAAACAGCCTTCATCTTCTTCAGATCAGCGCGAACCTGTCCACCTTCGAGAATAAGGCCCAAGAAGCTGATGGATGAACTGTGGAATTCACACTTCTCAGCCTTCATGAAAAGTTGGTTCTCCAGGAGGCGTTGAAGAACCAGGGGGACATGTCGGCGATGATCAGTCAGGTTCCTGGAGTAAATTAAAATGTCATCTAAATAAACAAAAACAAAGGTGTTTAAATAGTCTCTCAAAACGTCATTCACCAGGGCTTGGAAAACCGCTGGAGCATTGCATAAGCTGAAAGGCTGAAATGATAGGTGTTTCTGAGATCTAATTTGGTGAAAATGGTGGCGTCCTGTACCGGTTCAAAGGCTGAAGAGAGTAAGGGTAATGGATATTTGTTTTTAAATGTAATGGCATTTAGTCCTCTATAGTCTATACATGGCCAGAGACTACTGTCCTTTTTACACACAAAGAAGAATCCTGCTCCAAGGGGAGAAGACGAGGGGCGGATGATGCCAGCAGCTAAGGAGTCAGCTAAGTATTTCTCCATAACTAGACATTTGGGCTGAGAGATCTTAAATAAGTGGCTGGTGGGTAATGGAACCCCGGGCAGAAGCTCGATAGCACAGTCGTAGGGGCGGTGGCTGGGCAATGATAATGCACGGGCCTTACTAAAAACCAGTAGAAGGTCATGGTATTTGGGGGGAACCCTGGCTAAATCTGCTGGTTCGATCGCTTCGGCCTCCCCAGGATGAGTTCTAGGGGTAACAGCTGACCTTAAACAGGTCAACAGGCAATGGTCAGACCAGGTGTCTACCCTGAGTTCAACCCAGTTTAAGTGGGGGTTGTGGTCCCATAACCAGGGGAAACCCAGAACCAAATCGCTCTGTGAAACCGGAAAAACATGTAGGGAGATGAGCTCTCTATGGTTCCCTGATAACACTAATTCTAAAGGTCTGGTGCAGTGGGTGATGCTGTGCAATGCCTGTCTGTCCAGAGCCAAGACCATGCATGTTGGGCAGCTGCTCTAACTCTAAGTTAAGCTGGGTCACTAAGGTCTGATCTACCAGGTTCAGCTCACATCCTGAGTCTAACAGGGCCATTAAAGGCACAGAGTTCTGATTTAATATCATCATGGCAGGTAAAGTAAATCTAGGGGCCTTAAGATTTAAGTCACGGCCGGCCGCTCCTGCTCTCTCTTTTGGACGAGCGGGACAAACTGATACTAGGTGAGCGGAAGAGCCACAGTAAAAACACTGGTGAGCCTCAAGGCGGTGTTGCCGCTTGTCAGGAGACAGGCGCGCTCTACCCAACTGCATGGGTTCAGGATTAGGAAAATTAATGGCTGAAGTGGCTGGTGCAGTACGAAAATCTATGGTGAAGTCAGCCAGGGGCCGGTTACGTTGTTTCATGGTCCATAATTGGTAAGCAACAGCAGTCTGATCCACTGCCACCTCAAAAAACGGCTTAAACTCTGACAAATTGATCAAACGTGCAGTCAAAACGCGTGGGGTTGGTGAAACATGACTCCGCCCAACGGAGTGCTCTACCAGTCAAAAGCCCTAAAATAAACAAAATCCTATTGTCATGAGGGAAAGCATGAGGTGATCGGTTAAACACCAAAGCACACTGTTAAAGAAAGCCACCACAATTTCCTAGCTCACAAGAAAAATGTTCTGGGTTAGGGGAAGTGACATCACACACCCGAGGAAGAGGTTGGGCGGCCGATGTCTGGGCAGTGCCTCCGGTGGCGGTGGAGGATGTAGGGTTCAGAACACGCCGTAACATAATAGCCATCTGATCTACAGGGGTTGAACAATGAAACTGAAACAGCTGGTTTTAGACCACAATAATTTATTAGTATGGTGTAGGGCCTCCTTTTGCGGCCAACACAGCATCTATTCATCTTGGGAATGACATATACAAGTCCTGCACAGTGGTCAGAGGGATTTTAAGCCATTCTTCTTGCAGGATAGTGGCCAGGTAACTATGTGATACTGGTGGAGGAAAACGTTTCCTGACTCGCTCCTCCAAAACACCCCAAAGTGCCTCAATAATATTTAGATCTGGTGACTGTGCAGGCCATGGCAGATGATCAACTTCACTTTCATGTTCATCAAACCAATCTTTCACCAGTCTTGCCGTGTGTATTGGTGCATTGTCATCCTGATACACGGCACCGCCTTCAGGATACAATGTTTGAACCATTGGATGGACATGGTCCTCAAGAATGGTTCGGTAGTCCTTGGCAGTGACGCGCCCATCTAGCACAAGTATTGGGCCAAGGGAATGCCATGATATGGCAGCCCATCACTGATCCACCCCAATGCTTCACTCTGGGCATGCAACAGCCTGGGTGGTACGCTTCTTTAGGGCTTCTCCACACCGTAACTTTCTCGGATGTGGGGAAAATATTAAAGGTGGACTCATCAGAGAACAATACATGTTTCACATTGTCCACAGCCCAAGATTTGCACTCCTTGCACCATTTAAACTGACGTTTGGCATTGGCATGAGTAACCGAAGGTTTGGCTATAGCAGCCCGGCCGTGTATATTGACCCTGTGGAGCTCCCGACGGACAGTTCTGGTGGAAACAGGAGAGTTGAGGTGCACATTTCATTCTGCCGTGATTTGGGCAGCCGTGGTTTTATGTTTTTGGATACAATCCGGGTTAGCACCCGAACATCCCTTTCAGACAGCTTCTTCTTGCGTCCACAGTTAATCCTGTTGCATGTGGTTCGTCCTTCTTGGTGGTATGCTGACATTACCCTGGATACCGTGGCTCTTGATACATCACAAAGACTTGCTGTCTTGGTCACATATGCACCTGCAAGATGTGCACCAACAATTTGTCCTCTTTTGAACTCTGGTATGTCACCCATAATGTTGTGTGCATTTCAATATTTTGAGCAAAACTGTGCTCTTACCCTGCTAATTGAACCTTCACACTCTGCTCTTACTGGTGCAATGTGCAATCAATGAAGACTGGCTACCAGGCTGGTCCAATTTAGCCATGAAACCTCCCACACTAAAATGACAGATGTTTCAGTTTCATTGTCCATCCCCTGTATTTGCTGACTATCCCGCTGCTGTTGCTCGAGAAGCGACTGGAGGGTTGCACCATGGGAATCTATCTGCCGACTGTGATCAGAAACTGCCATACGGAGTGCCTCTGCTGGGTCCGGCTGGGCTGACTATTCTGTCATAGTTCTGACTGCCGACATGACCCACATGCAGAGAACACTCAGAAACCAAGAACGTTTTAGTTATTTTATTTAAAGACTGGAATGAGGGTCTGGTGACAAGGAAGCCAGGCTGAACTGTGATGGGGAGGAACAAGGGTAAGTAATAGATAATGGAAACAAAACGCAGTTTGCATATATGTTTACTGATGGGGCGTCGGTATCGGCCAGGGAGAGAACGCGTCGGGACTGAGTCCTAATCCAGAGTGAGGTGCCGACAGGAGCCAGGGAGATAATCCTTCAAGGAGGGTGGACAAGGTTCGCAACTGAAACGGTACTCTGAACCGGTCAGGCTGCCAGCCAGGGTAAGATGTCCGATGAGGTTCACGGTCCGTGGGACTTTCCAAAGATTCTTCGAAACCAAGGAAACGATGCATAGAGCAATACCTGTGTGGAAGGAGTAGAGTTACTAAGGAGTTTAGCTTTGACAAACACTTAAAAACACAAGATTCGGGGAGAGCTGCGTGTAATGCCACAGGGGGCAAAACAGTTAGCCGCTGAAGTGCTGGCAGTCCTGCTTCTTATAGCACCGTGGCTGATGACCAGATAGGCTGCACCTGTCAGTCTCCAAATTCCAGGACTCCTGCGACACCTAGTGAAGAAACTGATTACTGACATGATCAGCAGTTCAGACCCTGACAGCACTGACTTCCGTAATAAATGTGATAACCTTTAGAGCAGTACTTAATAACTCGTATGACCAGCCAGGCTTTCTTCCATAAAAACTGTCCATTCAATTTCAAATTTGATTGGTGACAATCCCAAGGGAGTAATACAGGGCTTTGCAAAAATATTCACATTCCTCATAGTTAATTCATTTTCTCCAATTAACTCCAAAAATACATTTTTACAAGTAAAAATGTTAAGTGTGGTGGGCATTGTTTTAATCGCTTTTAATCTTATGCACCTAAAAACAACCACCTGCAAGCAATTGCCTTCAAAGATCATTCAGTTTGTAAATTAAGTCTATCTTTGTGTTATTTAATCTTAGAGGCCTCAGAAGTTTGTAAGAGAGGTGATGTTCAACTCATCATCTGCAAATGGAAGGAGTATGGCACACCTGCAGACCTAACAAGGCATGGTTGTCTATCTAAACCGACAGACCAAGCAAAAAAAAAAGGCATTATAGGTGTGGCCTATAAATAAATGATAATGTCTTTCTTCAGCATGTTTTTGGCCATTATTTAAATATAACTTTTCTCTCAGTTGAATGTTAAACAAGTTTTCAATTGCTGTTTTGGCATGAGGACGAGGACAGTTCTGCATATGTGCAGAACTGCAATTAAATTATCTAAATTAAACCCAAATTAAGATGATTTTCGGGTTTTTGACTGGTTGGGGGGGCAGCAGAAAAAGGGGCTTGCCCAGGGCTTATACAGAATAACAGGCACTCGAGCTTAATACTGTTCTGGAGTTTTCAACTAGGGAGCTGAAATTAAATGTTTTCATTTACAAATCTATTAAATTTCACATTCACAAAGTCCTTCTTTAGAGATTTGTTTGTTCTAATGAAAGCAGAATAAATGACTGGTATTTTGCCCTCATAAATATATAAAACAATTGAGGGCAAGATGTTGATCTCAAGTATCCCTTTGAGACTCAACAATAAAGTTTGTGCCATACAATACAGAAAGAAAAAACTGAAAACAGCAATACAATATAACAGCTCCCAGTCAAGCATCAGTCACATATAGAAGTTGGCAGAGCAGAGAGGCTAATCCTTGGAAATCCAACAGAGTCTGTTTTTTGTATGAAACTCCCTTGCTCCTGGATTAATTTAAGATGAAATTAAATCTAAAATTGGCTTGCTCGTTGTATACTTGGCAGCCTCTCAGTGGTAAATGGGGTGGGGAGAGGGCAAATAGAATATTAACACACACAGAAAAGCCATCTGGTTTTTTTTTTTTTCAATTGTTTTTACTGAAATAACAGGGCAGGGCAACATGACATATTACAAGTAATTTCAAGGAAAAATTATCAATTGAGATATTGTTAACAAGAAGTGCACGGACATATCTGTGCAAATTTGGAAACCCCTGCATTGTAGATGCATTTTGCTAATGTTCCATTGTCTATCTTGTTTAATTTAGATCTCCTGTTCTTCTCAGTTTTGCTCTTCTCTTTTTTACATTCTTTGCCATTTTCCTACCTACCCATTTACTGCTGTCTTCATTCTTTTTCTCCATTACAGGTCCTTCTCCGGTGTAATTTTTCCATTTTTCTGCATGGCTGTTTCTGTCACTGCACCTCGTTGTCTCACCCTTTCCTGCCCCTTTTTTCTACCAAAGCAGCATAAGAAATCTCTAGAAATCCACTCCCTCTATTTCCCACCTGTCACTGGTGATCAGACTCTAAATCTGTCCAATCCACCAATCATGAACGAACTCACCGTGACCATTCGATAATGTAGACAACAGTATTTGGACATCCTTCACCCACCAGAACGAGGCCACGTGTGCTCCCATTTACATTCACCATGCCTCTGAATCAGGCTTTCTTTTCTCTATTAATTAGTGGGTGTTTGTTGGCAGGCTGCTGCCTTTTGGTGGCTGCTGTCAGTACGCTTCACAGCTGGAGATTTGTGCTTCGTGGGTCTTTCATGATCAGAGGAGAATTCTCCCAGCACCCTCCACCATCTGTTTATAGGACTTATCTCCATTCCCCAATAGAAACCCTTTCCCCTGCCTTCAGCATCACCTTATTCAGCATCTCTCTTTTCAACTTTCTAACAGGTCTTACTCATAATCAGAGAATATTTCATTTTAGGTTCCAAACATTCTGCTATGCTCTATTTGCAGGTCAAAGCAAAGTGTCATGGCAACAAACTGTTGCTCCACATCCCACTGATGTGACATAGCTCTTAACAGAGCCACAAAGATTTTTTTTTTTCCGGATGTAAAAAGATATTTCAGAAGTTGTGTCACAATTCAAAGAAATAAACTTGCCAAAAACGTCTTCCAAGCAGGATACAGGACTGTAGATTCATGAAACATGGTTCCAAGGTTACCAAGGCTGTATAAAAGCACACATGATAACACTATTTGATGTTGAATTAGGTGAAACATTTGCTGTTTTAGGTCAGTTAGGATTAACAAAATCATTTCTATTCGCTTCATGCCAGATGAATGACAGTAATAATTCTTGTAGAGTTTTATTTTATTGCCTTCTTCAAAGTCACAATTTTACATACAGGTCCTTCTCACAAAATTAGCATATTGTGATAAAGTTCATTATTTTCCATAATGTCATGATGAAAATTTAACATTCATATATTTTAGATTCATTGCACACTAACTGAAATATTTCAGGTCTTTTATTGTCTTAATACGGATGATTTTGGCATACAGCTCATGAAAACCCAAAATTCCTATCTCACAAAATTAGCATATTTCATCCGACCAATAAAAGAAAAGTGTTTTTAATACAAAAAACGTCAACCTTCAAATAATCATGTACAGTTATGCACTCAATACTTGGTCAGGAATCCTTTTGCAGAAATGACTGCTTCAATGCGGCGCGGCATGGAGGCAATCAGCCTGTGGCACTGCTGAGGTCTTATGGAGGCCCAGGATGCTTCGATAGCGGCCTTTAGCTCATCCAGAGTGTTGGGTCTTGAGTCTCTCAATGTTCTCTTCACATATCCCACAGATTCTCTATGGGGTTCAGGTCAGGAGAGTTGGCAGGCCAATTGAGCACAGTGATACCATGGTCAGTAAACCATTTACCAGTGGTTTTGGCACTGTGAGCAGGTGCCAGGTCGTGCTGAAAAATGAAATCTTCATCTCCATAAAGCTTTTCAGCAGATGGAAGCATGAAGTGCTCCAAAATCTCCTGATAGCTAGCTGCATTGACCCTGCCCTTAATAAAACACAGTGGACCAACACCAGCAGCTGACACGGCACCCCAGACCATCACTGACTGTGGGTACTTGACACTGGACTTCTGGCATTATGGCATTTCCTTCTCCCCAGTCTTCCTCCAGACTCTGGTACCTTGATTTCCGAATGACGTGCAGAATTTGCTTTCATCCGAAAAAAGTACTTTGGACCACTGAGCAACAGTCCAGTGCTGCTTCTCTGTAGCCCAGGTCTGGGGAATGCGGCACCTGTAGCCCATTTCCTGCACACGCCTGTGCACGGTGGCTCTGGATGTTTCTACTCCACACTCAGTCCACTGCTTCCGCAGGTCCCCCAAGGCCTGGAATCGGCCCTTCTCCACAATCTTCCTCAGGGTCCGGTCACCTCTTCTCGTTGTGCAGCGTTTTCTGCCACACTTTTTCCTTCCCACAGACTTCCCACTGAGGTGCCTTGATACAGCACTCTGAGAACAGCCTATTCGTTCAGAAATGTCTTTCTGTGTCTTGCCCTCTTGCTTGAGGGTGTCAATAGTGGCCTTCTGGACAGCAGTCAGGTCGGCAGTCTTACCCATGATTGGGGTTTTGAGTGATGAACCAGGCTGGGAGTTTTAAAGGCCTCAGGAATCTTTTGCAGGTGTTTAGAGTTAACTCGTTGATTCAGATGATTAGGTTCATAGCTCGTTTAGAGACCCTTTTAATAATATGCTAATTTTGTGAGATAGGAATTTTGGGTTTTCATGAGCTGTATGCCAAAATCATCCGTATTAAGACAATAAAAGACCTGAAATATTTCAGTTAGTGTGCAATGAATCTAAAATATATGAATGTTAAATTTTCATCATGACATTATGGAAAATAATGAACTTTATCACAATATGCTAATTTTTTGAGAAGGACCTGTACATTCAGATTGCCATGCCTTTAAACAATATGGGAAAGCTCAGGTGAGGATGTCCTGATTTTTTTAAGCTTTCAAAAAGTTAGCTTAAATTAAATGGATGCACACCTGTGGCTGTAATTTAAGCCACTGCCCAAACACACTGTTTTATTGTGTGTCATGTAAAAACAGAATTCAACCAAGATATCAGAATATTTTAAATAATTGCGAACCTCCAAAAGTCTTCTTCTTCCTGTGCCACAATTTCCAGATGTAAGATGCCACCATCAGCTGATAAAACAAATATGTGTAATTATAACTACTACAGGAATGAGCAAGCAAAAGAACTTAATTTTTGGAGACATGTCCTGTCGTCTGATGAAACTGAAATTGAATTAGTTACAAAGTGGCTTAAAAGGTGCATGCAAACCAGGCGGCCTACAAACCTGACTAAGCTGCACCGGTTCTGTCAGAAGGAAAGGGACAAAAATTCCAGCAAACCAAAATACTTGACTCAGGTCATGTAGTTCAAAGGGGTATTCTGCCACATATAAAGGAAATTTGTGTAAAAATTCTGAATTTGAAGAAAAAAAATGTCTTAAAATTGTCTCTGCCATTGATCTGACATTTAGTGAATAGAAATTATTCGGGTAGTTTTGGTAACTGACCTAAAGTAAAACAGTGTCTGGCACTGAGGTGTAAAGATCGGGTTTCAGCTCTCTCAATATATATAGGTATTTTTTTACTCTTTTATTTCCAGTTTCATAAGATTTAGTCATGCTAAAACGTTTTTTTATCAAATTATCCTCGAAGCAGAATCCTTATGTTTTATCATGCAGAAATAAATTGTTTGAAAAAACAATTACTGATGTCCCTGCTTTGGATTCAGTTGCACTCTGGGCTGTTGCTTTTGCTTCCTGTTGTGGCTATTTTTTTGCCGTTAAAGTTTTCATTTCCTACCTATCTATAATTCAGAATGTTTGTGGAACTGAGCTCTGGCTTACTTTCTTAAAGCCAGACCTATTTTTCCATTTTGTTTCCCTTTTTTGTGTGTGTGTGACTGTGTTTGTGCAGGATTATTTATCTTTGTTTTGAATCTTACTGTCAATTTAAAGGGAAGTTATTAGGAAGAAGTGAAAGAAAACGTCAAGGTAGTAAGAGATGGTGACATGGAGAGATTATTATAAGCTTTTGAACAGTTCTACCAATAAATGCTTAAGTAAAAGTCAGTACCAATAAAAAACTGACTTTTTTCTACTTCCACTTTCCACTCTACAAACAAATGAGATTTGCAATCAATTAAATGAAATTATGGCTTTTGGGATTATTGATTTAATGATACATTGTATGGTTTTCTTCAACTTATGCTATGTCATACCAGCCAAAAATGTAACCTCACAGCAGATGTATTTATTGTATGTTACAACCCCAACTTTGCATTTTAATAGAATTTTATGTGGTCGACCGACCCGAAATAGCACATAGCCGTGAAGTGGAAAGAAAGGATGCATAAGTTAATCCTCTGAGTTAATACTATGCAGAAGCAGCTTCCTCTACAATTACAGTTGTAGGTCTTCAATGTCTCTTTTATGACTTTACTAGCTTTGCTCATCTAGAGACTTAAATGTTTGCCCATTCATTTTTGCAAAATAGCTCAAACTCATTCGGGATGGAGAGTGTCAGTCATTGCAACAAATACTCCACTGGATTTAGATCTGGACTTTGGCTGGGCCATTCTGATCCATGAATGTGTTTTGATTGAAACCTTTCCATTGTATCTCTGGCTGTATGTTTAAGGTTGTTGTCCTGCTGGAAGTCGAACTTCCATCCCAGTTCCAAGCCTTTTCCAGCTTCTGATTTTCTTTTGACTGCAATAAATCAAATTCAGATGGAGCATCTGAATAATGCTGAATCCCTTACCCATAAACTCTGACCAGGTTTTTTGCTTGCTTAAAAAACATCACCACAGCATGATGCTGTAACCAACTACTTCAAGTCAAAAGTATTCATCCAAACAATTGCTCAAGTAAGAGTAAAAAAAGTGTTTGGTAAAAAAAAGGTTAGTACAGTAAGTACAGATTTACTGTTTGATCATAACATCTTATTTAATTTGAGAAAGCAATGTTATCAGACATACAAAAATATGAAGTTCTGTTATAAAAAAGTTACCAGTACATATTAACACATTGAGGCAGAAGGGTCGGTGTACTTTTGTGTTAATTCATTATTGTATTTTTGGAAGTGAAATCAATTTCATTTCAAAATAATACAAAAAAAAAAACAAATAATGAGCCATTTTTTAAGCTTTTGTTTTAAAATTTAATTAGAAAAACAACAATTTCAAAACTAAAATGGGCTATGGTTTTCTAATTTCAATTGTTAAAAGAAAGATATGTTTTATATTTTGTTAGTTCACATTTTGGCAGAGCCAGATATTAGCAATGACTGCACTAGAACTCTTCACTGATTACAGAACTTGTGCAAAATTCTGTTGAGGAGAATCTGCAGACACAAGCACACACCCCATGTGAAGCAACAGCGCCTCCTGGAGTCAATATACAGATAGAGGGGGTACAGATTGTTTCAGGGGAACAGAATTTCACACAAGTTCTGTAATCAATGCAGTGTTCAAGTGCAGCCATTGCCACCTACGTTGTAGCAAAGTGCATATCCACACCGATAATACGTCACAGGACGCTTACCTGAAAGTTCCCTTATCGAGACGTCCTACCTTTGCAAGTTTGTTTCTTTGAAGGTTACGGTAAGTCTTATTTAATTTATTTTATGTCTTCTTTTCCTTATATTTTTATATTAATTCTTATTTTAAGTTTACATGACAGTGAGTTGTAGCATTTTTGTAAATGACTTTAATTTGATGTCTGAAATATGTTATGTAAACCACAAATTACACCCATTATTTAGCGTCAACCTCGTGAATTATGACAAACTGTTATGCAGACTTGTCACGATCTGTTGTGTTTGAGTTTATTCACTTTTCTCAGCCAGTTTTTCACCTGCCTGAGTTCCTGTGCCTGGTCGTTTGGAAGTTTATTTTTTCATTCAACCTTTTTTCATTACCACTCTACTCTGCATTTGGGTCCTACCTCGAAAACTCGAACATGAAAGAAGGAACCAGTTATTTGGACCCAGCAGAGTTTTTGTCTGTGGAGACTTATGCAGAACATTTTTATTTAGTAAAAAATTATTGTGCTGTGGTTGCCTGGCTGAATAAACCATGGAACCAGCATATTAAGTGTCCCACCAGAGACAAAAACACACTGGACCATTGTTACACAGCTTTAAAGGACTCATATCATGCTGTTACCAGGGCTGCTCTGGGTTTTTCGGATCATTATCTAATCCACCTCATCCCAACCTACAGACAGAGACTAAGAGCTTCCAAACCCAAGGTTCACACTGTTAAGAAGTGGACTGAGGAATCAAAGCAGATGCTACAGGCCTGCTTTGAATGCACAGACTGGACTGTTTTTGAAACCTCAGCCACTGGCCTAAACCAACTAACTGATGTGGTGACATCATACATCAGTTTCTGTGAGGACATGTGTGTGCAGACCAAGACCTTCTGCACCTTTGGGAACAATAAGCCATGGTTTACTCCACACCTCAGGAATCTGTGCAGGGAAAAGGAAGAATCTCACAGCAGTGGAGATTGGGCGCGGTACAGGCAGGCCAGGAACAGACTAACAAAGGAGATGAAAGCAGCCAAGAGAAGCTACAGTGAGAAGCTTAAGAAACAGCCTTTCTACTGGTGACATTTCAGCTGTATGGACTGGTCTGAGAAACCTGACTGCCTACAAGAGCCCCTCCACCCATCCTGAACAGAGTCGTCTCCTGGCCAACCATCTGAATAGCTTCTACTGCAGACATGACAAGAAGCCATTCACACCTCAAATCATCCCCTCTACATCCCATAAAGCAACCAACCCCCCACCATCAGATCCTCTGCCTGCACTAAAGATCTCCGAGGAAGAGGTAAACAGGCTCTTCCAGCGCATGAAAACAAAGAAAGCTGGAGGACCTGATAACGTCTCCCCATCATGCCTGAAAGCCTGCGCACATCAACTCGCTCCAATCTTCACAAGGATCTTCAACAAGTCACTGGAGAAATGTGAGGTCCCCTCCTACCTCAAACGATCCACCATCATCCCGGTTCCCAAGAAACCCACCATCGTAGGATTAAATGACTACAGGCCTGTAGCCCTGACGTCTGTGATCATGAAATCCTTTGAGCGGCTGGTGTTGAAGCACCTGAAAGACATCACAGGCTGGAACCCCTGCAATTTGCTTACCGAGCAAACAGGTCGGCAGATGATGCTGTTAACTTAGGTCTACACTTCATTCTGCAACACCTCGACCGTCCAGGGACGTACGCCAGGATCCTGTTTGTAGACTTCAGCTCGGCCTTCAACACCATCATACCAGACATCCTCCACCAGAAGCTCACCCAGCTCAACGTCCCAGCCTCCACCTGTCAGTGGATCAACAGCTTCCTGACAGACAGACCGACAGCAGCAGGTGAGACTGGGGAGCATCTTCTCCTGATCCAGATCAATAAGTACTGGTGCCCCGCAGGGGTGTGTTCTATCCCCACTCCTCTTCTCCCTGTACACAAATGACTCGTCCGTGAAACTCCTTAAGTTTGCAGACGACACCACTGTCATTGGACTGATCCAGGACGGTGATGAGTCTGCATACAGACAGCAGGTGGATCGGCTGGTACACTGGTGCGGTCAGAACTACCTTGAACTGAATCCACTCAAGACTGTGGAAATGGTGGTGGACTTTCGGAGAACACCACCCCATACACCCCCCTCACCATCCTCAACAACACTGTATCGGCCGTGGACCACTTCAGGTTCTTAGGAACCACCATCTCTGAGGACCTGAGATGGTCTTCACACATAGACATCGAAAGAAGGTCCAGCAGAGACTGTACTTCCTGAGGCAACTCAAGAAGTTCAACCTTCCACAGGAGCTGTTGGTCACCTTCTACACTGCCATCATTCAGTCTGTCCTGTCTTCATCCATCTCAGTGTGGTTTGGCTCATCCACAAAACAGGACAGGTCCAGACTGCAACGAATAATCAGGAATGCAGAGAGAATAATCAGAGCTGACCTTCCTTCCATCCAGGACTTATACAAGTCTAGGGTCAAGAAAAGAGCTGCCAAAATTCCTGCCGACCCCACACACCCTGCACATAAACTTTTTAGAGTTTTACCTTCAGGCTGCCGCTACAGAGCACTGTTCGCTAAAACCAGCCGCCACAGAGACAGTTTCTTCCCCCAGGCTGTTTCTCTGATGAACATTCAGTACAGAACAACAGCATACAGATGTTGCAAATGCACCTTTTTTATTGTATATGTGTATATTGTACATTGTAAATTTGTATATTCTGTAATGCAAAAACAGAACAATAGAGCAAAGTGTACCGGAGGCAAATTATTTGTTTGTATGTAAGAACTTGGCAATAAAGCTGATTCTGATTCTAAATCGTTTGGCAGCAGCATGCCATTTTCTCTAGCTGCGACCATATGTTCTCCATCTTCCTCCTCTTGGCTTGAAGGAAGTGTTGGAGGAGGCATATGAACACTATTATGAATCATGGGTGGAGATTTTCCAGTGTTTACCTCCATCACAGCCTCCGGCTCAACCGCCTCCACCACCCTCCATGTTCCAGAGCACTGTAGCACACCCAACAGCCATGTCCCAGAGCACTGCACCTGCCTCTTCGTCGCAGGCCTCCAAGACTCCTTCTCAGTTGTCGACGGCCACTGTGGTCTGAACCTCCACCTGAACACTGTGTTATTTTTGTTTTTTGGTTCTCACATCACTTCCCTCAGTTTATAAGCTCTTTGGTTTTCATTGTTCCTCACTGGTTCCTTCCGTTAATACCCCATTATTATCTTACCCTGTGTCTTTGCCCTGGTCCAGTCGTGATTCCTTCCATGTCTGTTGCCTGGAATTTCATGCGGCTGCTTCCAACCTGTTTATGTTTTTCTCCTGCCTGAGTTCCTGTGCCAGGCCATTTGTACGTTTATTTTTTCATTAAACCGTTTTTCATTACCACTCTACTCTGTATTTGGGTCCTACCTCCAAAACTCAAACATGACAGGACTATTTTTTTTGCCTCTAGTTATACTACATTTCTATATTTTTGAGTATTGATTATTCTGTATTTGTCACTTTATCATTTCAGTTATAGTTTGACCTGTGTGGTTGGTGGGCCCATTTCAACTGTGCCAGATATAATAAATACTGTCACACAACCTATTCATGACATGAACAAAGTGCAGGGACAACCTGTATTTGTAGATAAAGAATAAAAGCTTGTCTGAAATGGTTTCATTCTTTAATTCTTCTAGTTGGATATTCTGATGATTCATACAAGTCAGAAAACCAAACTGACACTCTTTCCAGAATTTGATTTCACTTCCAAAAATAAAAAAAAGAATGAACAAAGACTACACAGACCCAGAAGAAACACACATTTTCAAATCTAATTTTGTTCACAACATAAAGCTTTTGAAAACAATATTGGCAGTGGGTTATGAATATGGTAACAATACTTCAACTAAACATTTATACTGTTACTTGTAACTTCACTTGACCTCCAATGGCACACCGGGCTCAACAGATAGAAAACAATATTAGAACAAATAAAGCATGCCTAAAAACAAGACATCCCCCTTTAACATAAACTGTAAGTGTTTGTATGTTACTGGTGTATTTGTGGTTGAAATATACACTACATTGCCAGAGGTATTGGGTTAAAAAACCAAATCAATGAATTCTGGTGTTAGAATCAATTCCATGGCTGCTTTAAAGTCTGGTGTGGAGAAACATGACTGGTCTGCATAGAGTCCTGACCTCAACCTACTTGAACACATTTGGGATTAATTAGAGCAGAGGCTGCAATTCTGGTTTTCTCATCTAACTATGAACACGTTCCTAAACCTTGTGGAAGATGTTTACAGAATCGTTTGTGTTGCTATTGCTGGCAACGGTGGGTCCATCAACAAACTGGACCTTATGTCATCAAAGTTCATGTACATGTAAAATCAGACAGACAAATAATTTTGGCTATATAGTGTATTTGTTCTTATTTAGTGGAGTACCTAGAGGTGGGTAGAATGATCAGAAATTGTATTTCAGTAAGAGTAGCGTTACTTCCAAATAATATCACTCAAGCACAAGTAAAAAGTATGGTCCAGTACAAGTAGTCCTACAATTAATAATGTTTTATCAATAACATACTCAGGTAACTGTAACTGAGTAAATGTAACTAGTTACTACCCACCTCTGCTCCTTGCCCAGCCTGTCAGTTTGACTTGGTGGGCCAACAGTTGTACTATACCCTTTTCACTAGTAGATGATGGATTGAATAGTCCACCTTGAGATTTTTAAAGCATGGGATATTGCTTTATAAGCTAACTCTGCTGTAAACTTCCATATCATTCTCCCTGACCTGTCTACTGTTTTCCTTGGCCTTCATTATACTGTTGGGTCACTGATGTTCTCTAACAAACCTCTGAAGTCTTCACAAAACAGCTGGATTTTTTTACACACACGTGGAATCTGTTTACTAATTAAGTGCCTTCTAAAGCAATTGGCAGCATTGGATTTTATTTAGGGGTATCACTGTAAAGGGGGCTTAATACAACTGAGCCTTTTCAGATTTTCAGATATTCGTTGGTAAATAAAGTGAAAACTATGCATCACACACTCCCACTTCACAATTATGTGCTGCAGTGTGTTAGTCTGTCACAAAAGAATCACAATAAAAACTTGTTAAAGTTTGAGATGGTAATGTGGTAAAATGTGTAAAGTTAGATGGGTATGAATATTTTTGCAAATTGATGTACCTATTCTAAACAAAGTATGGATTGATTTGTTGTATCACTATACTCTAGGTGAGGCAGATGATGTTCAGATACTCACAAGCACTCGTAAGCAGATTGTGAACTGAGAAACCATCTCACGGACATGAGATAAATGCAGAGTTTTATTATTACTCTTATTCAAAAACATTCAAAGAAAGCACTCAAGTATAGTCCCTGGGTAAAACTGCTACAAAGAAAACATTCCCGCAGTTTCTCTGGTACAACAAAGATATGAATAAAAGGAGGCAGCAAGGTGGCGAGTAACAAAAGAGCTGGTGCAGATAGCAGAAGATGGAAGTGGAGAAAACTGTTTTCAGGGGGAAATGAGAGGTGTAAAAAGGGACAATGAAGAAAGCATTAAACACACTGAGAACAGATAATAAATAAATCATATAAACAAGGAGACATCTGAACAATACAAAAGCAAAATATGTACTTAAACATATTTTAGTACATGTAATTACATTATTTTATATTACATATTATAACATATATCTATAATATTTCATTCCCAGCAACGAAGCCTTAGAAAAGATGGGAACCAGAACAGACAGGACGAAAATAGTACACAGCGGAAGAAAATCGCTGAAGAAAACAATACAAGCAGCCTCTGCAAAAATATTAAAGGTTTTTATGATTTTAGAAAATATTCAATCTGGCCTTTCAACCTGTTTACATTCTCCTTAGTGTACAAACAGCAGCAGTTCATGTTGAATTAAAAAATAATTTCAGTCATCTTTAAAGATGTCATTGTGGTTTTGAAATATCCATTCCTTGTTTCTAGATGGAATAAATTAAACAATGTTCTTTGAGAACAGTAAGAAGTGTCTGCAGCACAAATAACAGAAAACCCAGACTATTTAAATACAGTCAGTCATTTTCTACCGCTTCTTCCATAGTGGGTCGCAGGGACGTTGGTGCCTATCTTCAGCAGTCTATGGGCAGGAGGCAGGGTACACCCTAGCAGGTCGCTAGTCCATCGCGCGGCAACACAGAGACATACTGGACAAACAACCATGCACACACTCATTCACGCCTAAGGGCAATTTAGAGAAACCAATTAACCTAACAGTCATGTTTTTGGACAGTGGGAGGAAGCCGGAGTACCCAGAAAGAACCCACGTGTGACAAATCCCATGCATGCGGAGAACATGCAAACTCCATGCAAAAAGACCCCCGGCCAGGAGTTGAACCCAGGACCTTCTTGCTGCAAGGCAACAATGCTGCCACCGTGCAGCCCAACATGAATACAGTTTATGTCAAATACAGTTTTTCCCAAACTTAAATGTTGTGGACCATTAAACAAATGTTATTATCTGACAAAAATAACCTGAATGTTTACTATGGTCTCAATCAGTTGAGGAGTTTAACTTGTTACTTTTTCAGGTGGTTTGGTTACTTTTTGCACGTAGAAAAGTCACAGTGTGCTTGAGCTCAATTTCACAGGCTGATAGCTGAATATGTTCGTTTTGGTCAGCGCTGGTTTTCACTGTGGTACTCTCCCATGGATGCCTCTGTCCTATTGTTAATTAATGAACACTGAGCTTAACTGAGGCAAGGGTGGTATGCAGTTCTTAACATGTTGTTCTGAGTTCTTGTGTGTCTTCCTGGATGATTTGTTGATGTGCTCTTGGATTAATTTTGGTAAGAACCGCCATTGGTAAGAAGATTCACCAATATTACATGTTTTCTACATTTCTGGAAAATTGTTCTCACGTTGTTTTGCTAGAATCCAAAAGCCTTAAAACAGCTCTGTTTTATTTGGTTTTCTTATCTGTCATTGAATTTCTTTACACCAAGGCTTCATGTGTTGCTTTTTGAGATCTTTTAGCCAATTTAATATTTTCAGACAAGTGATTTATTTATTCTAAAAACTGTCAAACATGGGCATTTCAGTCCATGTTTTCAGATAATCTGCCATTCAAAACTTCCCTTAGTTATTGGTGTGAGTTTGTATGTCTCTGTGTAGTCCCTGATAGGTTGATGATCTGTCCAGGGTGTACAGACACAATGCAGCCTGGCCTAAGCTCCTTTATTTATCCTATTTGTATTTGATTGGATTTTTTATTCTGAAAGTAAGCTTTATGCAGATTAAAAACTTAGTGCCAGTAACCAAGCATATTTTCCACTTATGCACTTTCAAATGTTTTTTGTAGTTTTTGGAAGACAGTTTGGTTGGTACTGCACTTATTTGAATTTTCCTCTGTGTTATAGTTCAAAGTTTCGGTGTATCCTTATTTGGAACAGTTTGCTTACACTGTGTTTATTAAATGTTTGCACATTGTAAGTCTGGCTTTAGCTTTGAAAAACAAGCAGTTTTTTTTCTATTTTGTTTTTCATTGAATTCATGATGTGACCATCTGTTCCAAGTATTGCATATGCACCAAGTAAAACAAGTTGTCTAGGTAGCTGTGAGTAAAGTTTTCCTCAAAACAGTCTTTTAAATGGTATCGTAGTTATCGAAACCATAAGCATAAGCATTGAATGCAGAGGATGCCTACTGCCGGTTACTATACAAGCTTATTTAGCTGACGACTTTCAAGTTTTTCAAGGTTTTAATTTCTGTGCCGTTTTAGTTACATTTTTCAATCTTGGCTAAGACATGTTCTCCTAAATCTGACAAACTACAATTAAAAACAATGAACAATTATGTGATTTAGTAGGGGTATTTTATTAATTAAATGATTAATTTAAATATAATTTAACTAACATATTAACATGCAGAGGTCTGTCACAGTAAATGTTATTGTTATTATTATTATTATTGTTAATCACACAGAGCCTCAGAGTGGAAGAGCTGGAAGTGAGTTCTGCTGCAGCTTCATTTTAATACCATGGGCATGAAGAAAGAGACAGCAAGATGGTGAGTGATCAAACAGCTAAAGCAGGTAAAAAGATGGAATTGAATAAAAGAAAACATAATGGGGGAAATGAAAATGAAAAGAGTGACACTGACCATGAAAAAGTCAAGATACTGAAAGAACATGGACATAAATAAATCACACAGATAAAGAGACTTTCAGACAATAGAGGAGCAGAAGAAGCACTTTAATAAATCATATATTTCCAATAAAAGCATAACTGACACCCGGGTTTTACAGTGTCTAAAAATATTTTACACCAGATTTCTAGACAGTGTGAAAGACATAAAGTTCAGAAAAGAACAGGTTCTAAACATCTAAAACCCTCCAGATGTTTAGGCCAAAGGATTTACATTCTTTGCATTCAATTTGGACTTTAAAAAAAGATTATGCTGGTTGCATGTGTAACATTGTTGCTGTTTAGCACCTGGTAAAAATTGCAACAATTCAAGAACCTAAAAGAAACCCAGTGCTAATGCCTGTGCAGAAAGGTAAGGACATGTCCAATCTCATCTTGAAAGCAGAACACTTTGACAGGTTTTTTGCTCTGTGTTGGACAGACTGTCACCTATGCATTGTTCAGTAGTGATCTTGAGTGCTCTGCTACTGCTATGGAGGATCAAAATATATTGAATTTCATCTATTAATTCAGTGACTGAGTACAAATCATGGGAAAAATGAATGTTCCCTTTTATTGCCCAATGACTAACAACAGTTTAGCCAAATTCTCAGAAATCTACTTACATGTCTGACTGTCACCTTAAAACACCTTAATATTACCTTTTCTGTTAGCTTTTTATTATGTTAGCTACACTGTGGCTCAGCAACTCATCGCTCACCTGCCTGTCCACCCTCAGCCTGCTGTGGCGCTCCAATCAGTCTCATGCTGGAGAAAGACAAACAGATGCTCAGCCAGCACAAGCCTCTCAGATGCCTCAAACCTGTCAGAGTTACTTACTTTCCCCGGACTTCCACCTTCATCCACAAACAGTAAGCGACACATCCAATCCTTCATCATTTTCCACATTCAACAATAACTGACCTCCTGTTGAGACTCACCTTCTCCCTTCAGTGTTCGCCCTGATCCGGTGCAGAAATCCTGAAGTCCTCCTCTTGTGTTTCTTAATACACCATTCTAACTGTTTAACGTGTGTGTTGTTGTTACCTGCATCAGAGCTGTAAAATAACATAACAATGACAGTTATTTTATGGGAAGGCAAGCCATTCCACAAAATGGGAACTGCCAAAGCAAGATCGCACCTTCTAGTTTAGATCTTGGAGCGTCTAAAAGCAAATTGATGTTTGACTTCAGTGTTCTAGATTAAACTTGATGTTGTAAAAATCCTACAGATAAGATGGGGCCAGAACATTGAGAACCTTAAAAACCCACAATTAAATCTTAAAATCAATCTTGTAATGGATAAAAAACCAGCAGAAGGAAGTCGACCTGTTTCCATTTTGTAGTTCCTTTAGGACATTATGCAGCAGCTTTGTGCACTGGTTGGGATGATGAAGGGATTAAAAGATGTCCTCATACAAAGAATGATAGTATACTAAAGGCATGTATATATTTGACAGGACCTAAGAAATTTTTTCTATTGCTTGGGTTGGTAAGATAAGAACAAAGTTTGCACTGGCCAGGGCATTATAACTTTATGAGAAACTAAGCAGCAGAACCCTTGGGAAGTCTACACGAGCAGATAACTGGAAATCACACTTCTGCTTTTCCACATTAACCATGCCAACTTCATATTTATGACACTACACAAGACAAACGTTCTGCTAGATAAGGTCAAACGCAAGTTGCAAGAACTCCTGAACCTGGGCTGCAAAAAATTAATGACATTATTCCTTTTAAGAGAACAAATCTCTTAAATCCTGCAGAGTATGTAATACTTTTTAATTGCAAAAAAGCATGGATGACTTTCAAAACCTTGGAAGGGAATAAATTAAAAAGGTAGCATACCTTAAAAAAGCTTACATGGCTTAAAATGGGGCCCTGTGGAACTCACATGTAGGTGAATATTCATTCATGTGGACTGAGGGACTCCTGGCAGATAAACAGCACAAACACAGCTGCAGAGCATCACAATTAATGCACACATACTGTTCAAGCAGTGACAGAAAGACAATGTGGTCTACAGCATCAAAAGCAGCAGACCAAAGGAATCAGTAAATTAACCAACCTTATTTCACAAACGTACAAACCTAACACAAAATAAATATTTAATTGAGTGCTGTTTTAATATGACTCAATCAGTTTTATTCACTGAATCTTTTAAAACAATGTTAGGTTTGTGTCTTGTTAGGGGAAAAATGTTAGGTTTGTGTCTTTGTTAGGGGAAAAATATACCAACCTGTCAGTGTCCCCATTGCCTCCTCAATCATTTTATTCTTCCCAGGCATCATTTCTTCCTTGCAGTCCTTTGAAGGGCCCCATCGATTAAATGTGATGGACAGAGGAGATGAGGCACCACTCCTCTGACAGCTGTAACACTCTGCCTCCAATTGACCTGGTCCTCTGCTACCACAGTTAGTCCTGTTTATGGACAGCAGGGGCCATAAATCAGTCAAACATTGGGCAGGAGGACACAAAACGATCCCCCTCTTGGTCAAGTCAAGACTGCTTATAAAAAAATAAAATATTTACAGGCACGATGCATGTGAAAGTTTCTTTTAGTCATCAAATGTAATGGTGGATTGCATTTTCTGCTTTTAATTTGCTTTCATCTGGTACGTCTCCACTTATTAGTAGACTAAAAAGGAGAACTGAGAGCAAAAATGTCTTATGTTTGTATGATTACTATTTAATTATTCAGCTTATATCCATTATAAAACATAAACCCAAAAGGAATTTTCCAAAGTAAAATGCTAAATACCTGAATTTTCTCACATTATAAAGCAGACTTGAAATGTAATTCACTTCCAGAAGTAAATTGGCGAAATAAGATCAGTTAAGAACCAAGTCTCATTTAGAAGTCCATTTAAGTTACAATTTCCGTTTTAGTTATTTAATAAGCAATCCTCCTAGTTTATTGTAGTTTTAGTCAATGTGTGAAATACAAAGTGTAAATTCTTCACATGGGTCCTTGTCTTTGTTAATTTTAGTTTTTTACAATTATTCTCTGATAAACCCAAATCAAATCATTGGCATCATGTAAGGATACATTATAACTGATTTAAATGCACGCAGTCAAGGCAGGCCTGATGTATAAGTTAACTTTGTCACTGCTCCAGGCCCCTTGTTTGCCTACTGAGAAAAATGAGTAGAGTCTGACATAAATTATATCCACCTCACTATTTGGCATCCTCTGTCTTAATATTAATATAATCATTTGTTTTAATATTTCACACAAACTTAAAACATATGAAAAAATTAAACTGTGTAATTAAACTACTTAATCTGAATGTGTGGGCAAGTACAAAAGGAAGAAAAATTGAAAAATGTATTAATTAAATCTTTCTCAAACAAGTCACCACATCAGATCATCTGTTCAAATCTGAATTGCACCCCAAAAAAATCATCTGCAAGATATGCAGGTTGTCCTGAGAGCTTATATATTTCCCCTTTAATTATGTCAACCATCCACATTATTATTTTTTTTTTTTTGTGTGTGTGAGCAAGCATACCTTTTGAAATCTTCTCTGGAACATCCTTATCATCTTATTTTACATTGAAAAAATCTAAAACACAGAATTAAACAAACAAAAACAAATCACTTTGTACAAATTTGCCATATACTGATTCAACATTTTACCACAACTCTAAGTTCACTTTTTGTCTAGTCCCTTCAAATTGGTCTCAATACTTTCATTATGATCTCTTAGAGTCACACAAGCATTTATGATAAAAAAAACTACTTCCCATCTTCTGCAGGCAAGGTCAGGCATGGACACGTTCGACAGTGTATTTGTATTCATCACATCTCCATTCACACCAAAGCAAACTACGTTCAGGCAGGCAAGCAGCAGTGGAGTGTCATCACTCTCTCCAGGTACTCTTCACATAGCCCCTGCCGTTTATTCCTACACTGACGCCTGATCGTGTGCATATCATTGTGGCGTTGGTATTCTGAACCTGACCTGTCCAGCTTGATGAGATTTTCCTGCAGATGCGAGCTGCTTTTTTTTCTCAGCAGGATACCAGGACTGTCTTTTGCTCTCATCATCATACTTTCAGTGTTTTGTTGTCGATGTGGTGAAAATGAACCAGGATGAGTGGAAGAATGTTTTACTATCAGGCATATTCCACCTCAAGGCATTCAACAATGTGGATAACACGTCGTAAACAGTGCTGCAGAAAGGAGGAGGTGGCAGGAAACGAGACAGATGGAAGGGTGGAGGGAAGAATGGAGGAAGTGAGAAAATAAAAGCGAGGATGAGAGCTTTGACTGAGGGAGACGTGAGTCAAGGCAGTTCATTGTATACAGACTTCATGCTGTAGGTGCAAGGACACTATCTCCTTCAGAACAGTAAACACACAGAAGACCATGTCAGTTCAGTCCCTAAAAGCTCTAATTATTTTATAACAATCTGCAGTGATTTATGAACCTTCTTTACAGTCATAATCAGAATTCACTTTTAAAAATATTTAAAAAAAAGGGCAATTCACTTGAGTTAAAACATTGTTCATAAAATGCAAGGATGACAAAACAATGTCTGCCACAAATCATAAAAATCTTCGCTAAATAAACACATCATTGTTCTCTTTATTAAGTACTCAACTCTTAAAATTTAAAAGAATATGCCAAACTAACAAAATCATTCAGATGAGATGACGCAAAAAGTCATTGTTTTAGCAGAATTATTTAAAAACAGTAGTATATAATACAGGAAATGTCTTTAGGGTGCTTTATACAGATATTCGATGTATTCATGAGACAAAACACAACTGGAGAGTTGTTGGAGAACACAGTTTCATCACACTGAATTATTGCTTCCACCCCGGTTCCAGTTCCAGTGCTATTCAATGTCTATGACTGTTCTATGAAAACAAATCTGTTTTGTTTTTTTTTGCACAGAAAAAATATCCAGGGGATTTTTTTCCTTTTTATCCAGCAAGATACAAGCTTCCGCTCAAGTGAATGGAGGACACCAGCTGGTAGAAGGATACAGAATACAGTGGACGGTCCTAAACCTGCAGAAGACAGAGTAAAGTCATATTAACTCCAGCAAGTTTGGATCCATTAGTACACAGAGATACTTATAACTTGACATACAACTCAAGCTTCTTTAATTTGGACAGTAAAAAGAAAACCTCAGAAAATCCAGCTACAATGAGACCAAAACTGTTTAGCCTAGCCACAGAAAAGCTATTTCAGTCTGAAAAGACTCACAAAGAGAGGGATGGCAATTAGAAAAGTTTTAATGATGTGAAATTACATAGTTATTTCTTTGGCGCTCGGACCTGGGAGGAAGACATGAATGCTGAGAATGACATGAGCTAAGATGATCATTTGTAAGGCTTAGATTTAAATATGTCTTCCCCCTGATCCGACACTGGTGGTGGATTGGCGGCCAGGGAGCGAGGAAGCCAGGAGTAGATGTGAAGGAAGATGGTGGAGGTGGGGTGGAGGAGGAATGAGCTCAGCTGACAAGCGAAGATGAACACGGTAGAAGCTCCTTTAAAAGCAAGGCGTCGGAAGGTGATTGGATGGAGAATCAGACAGACAGGATGCTGATTGGAAGGCCGGGAGACGCACCGAAGAGTCACTGGAAGGTGGAGGTGGTGAAGGCGAGTCTTTCATTCTGAATTTTCGTCAAAACTCCATGTGTGGAAGAAGACACACCATCACCACTGTGAAAAAGAGTGGTGGCAGGATCATGCTGTGGGGATGTGTTGCTTTAGCAGCTACAGGTAAGATCACCAGAGTTAATAGGAAAGCGGATGGAGTGAATAAAGGGCAATCCTGGAGGTCAGAGGCTGCAAATGAATTGAGACTGGAATGGAGGTTTACCTTTTAAGCAGGAAAGTGATCCCAAATATATAGCCAGAGGATATATGGCAAGACTTTATTATATTTTTAACATACCCGCTCCATTCAATCTGTTTGAGCTATTTTGCAACAAATAATGAGAAAAAAAATCCATTTTTAGTGCAAAATCTGGTAAAGGCATGCCCCAAAAGACTCGCATGTCTAATTGCACTTAAAGGTGGGTTTACGTAAAACTGACTCTGTGGCGCTACCGTTTTCGTTCGTTCGTTCGTCGTCTTTTATTTTAAAGCAATGCTTAAAACCCATAAACTTATTTCCTTTCACTGCACAATTACTACTACAAAACTACTTTGTGTTGGTCTGTCACAAATACACAGTTTGCTGTTGTAATGTTACAAAATGTAAAAATGTTCGAGGGTTATGAATATTATTGCAATTGACTGTATAAGTTCCTACACAGTTTGAGTTTTCTAAATAGAAGAAAATATTTACTACTTCAGAAAAGCACGACAATTAAAACTGGAATAGGCCCTTGGGTATGGCGTTTATTCTTGCTCTGACACACATTTGTCAGAACCGTACAAGGTAAAAAGCCACATTAAGAGAATCATTCGGCAGTGATCTTTGACATAATAGTGAAAATGGTAACAGTGTGAAACAGAGTTAAAATTTGACAAACCTTAATTATTGTTATGAAATGACAAACTTTAAATCTAGCTAAGCTGACCTAACCTAAAACAGAGAAACTAAAATCGAACAACTTGTGTTCTCACATGTATTGTTCTTCAGGTTAAAGTGTGCAGATCCTTACAATGCTGAAATTGATCAAATAAGAAGAAGAAGAAAATCATCTTCTGCAACAGTACCTACCTGTTTATATTTGAAGTATTTTTCTGTGAGTGCCCAATTGTGCATACCAATAAATGACACATTTCTTTGTAATTAATAATTTTACTTCTTGGATAACAAACATGTAAAACACTTTTAGTACAAGATAAGTTTGGTGTTGGAAGAAAAATCTGTTATGCACTGAGTCATATGGAAGTATTTTGGTGTTTAGTTACCTGGTAGGAGACAAGACAAGTTTGTCTTTCCTCTACCCGCAATGAATTGTAAATGCTACTTTTTTCTCTAAGGCAGCAGGCAATTGGCCAACATATTTCATGTGTTTAACTGATTCTCATTGGTGTGAGTAAAATGGGACTATACACTTTATTTTTCACCCAAATCCCCACATTTTGGCTTTAAACCTTTAGAGACTTCAAATAAGTTGAAGGATTTTTTACACCTGCCAAATATCAAGAAAAGTTCAAATGCATTTCTAGCTGATATATTTTTGTAAAAGCACCATAACCTTTTGTAACAACATGAAAATTTTATAAACTGGCATACATAAGCGGTAGGAAGTTCAACAGTTCACAGAAACAGCCTGAATTTCTCTCACACAATGTGAGTCTGCAGTGTGCACCACTCAAGACATCACACAGCTGTTGCCTGAGGCTTCAGGAGAATTCAAAGACACTAAATACATTAATTTAGACAATAGGACATTGCTCATATCTTCTCATTTACAAATGAATGGAAGGAGACTAACCTGGAGGGGTCCTCCTCCTTAGAAAAGCTCCCCTTTACCTCTATGCTGTTCATCTTGTTCTCAAACATCCCATAGCTCAGTGTTACCTACATTGAACACATGCAAATATGCATAACAGTAAGAGAAGGTGCACCTGAATCAGTATTTAACAGAATGTGTGTAGGTATACCTGTTGTGGGAGGCTTATTTGACTTATTAGAAGCAGGTTTTCTAAATGGGAGTGGAAAAAGGGACAGTGGACCATAGGGATGCCCAGCATCTTCTCCACAATAAAGCCCACTGTGCAGTCGTCTGGGAGACGGATTTTGGCTGATGTTCGCTCAAAGTTTGAGCCACTGAAAGATTTTTTTAGAAAGATATTAACTTTTAATAATTTGTTTAGGTAAAAACTTTCTCCCAAAAAACTTTTAAAAGAGCTCAGCTTTTATACTAGTAGAGCATTATAGGTGAATTTGCATTTTGTGGTCCATTAACTATTCATTACTTGTATTTTAGTGCTGACCTTTTTCCAAAGAACTTTATATTTTTGGACTGATTCCCCACCATGTAGCCCTGGGCAGCCATTAGTCTCAGCTCTTTGAGTGAAGCATAAATACAGCCTTGCAGAGGGCAGAGATTTACCTTGGATTGCCTTGTAATTTGGTTTTTCTTTTTTTCCTTTTTTAATAAAATCATGCTGCAGATTAACACAGCTAAAAATAACAGTTTCTTTCCAGTTTGTTCACCCCTGTTTGCAGAAAAGCATGACAGTCATATTTGTTGCATGCTTTGATAAAAGCCAGTTTGTTATTTCTGTATATTTCTTAAATATTGAGTAGATTATTTCTTTTGACAATAAAGGGAAAAATGCAATTCTTTTTTTAGAAAAAAGTAACTGCCTAAGCCAGCGGTTGTGAAATGTTTGGGTCAGGCTATTAGGGTTCCCAGATTAACAATCATTGGTCCCCAAGGTCCTCTTACGAGACCAAAGAAAATGATAGAAATAATGGTTGTAAAAGTACATTCATGATATGAGATAAAAAGAACAAAGACGTACAAACTGATAAAATCAATATAATAGTAGTTGATTGCATTTGTGTTTTCATCATACCCCTGTTCAATTAAATTACTAGTGAATGCTTGTATACTCAAATGGAAGCTGATTTGTTTGTTGAACCACTGGTCTAAGCCATATTAATAGACAGCAATTATTTATTTATTGATAGATGACGTGTTTTAACCTGCCTTCAATACAAATATCGGCATGAGCAGCAACTTTTGCTGCTTAGGTTTACACTTACAGGGTTATTCATGACAGTTTAGTATAAATATACACACAAGCTTTTATATTCATACATACCTGGCCCATGGAGACATCTTTTCAGCCAGCCTACGACTAAGACAGAAACCTGCGCCTCCTGTGGCAAACCAGAACTGCACATTCATCTGACAGACAACACACATGATGATATAATTAACTTAATAAAAACATAGAAAATATGCTCTTATCCTTTTTATCTTATATGGGTTTCAAAATAAATGTCTGACAGCTAAATCAGAAAACATGAAGGAAAATGATAAGGAAGCTTAATCTTAGATTAACCAACACAGAAATCTAATATGTGACACATACGTATATCCCCTGTATCCTCAGTGATAATTACATATATGTTACCAATATGGTCAGATTCTGTTTTCTCATACATACCACACCTGAAAATGGAAAATTACAGGTTTAGGAAATATAAGAAAAAAAGCATGCCATGCATGACAGAATTTGCCATTGCTTTTATTTGCTTGGTCTTTTAGGACCAGCTTACTATGAATGACACGTCTCTATATACGCTTTTTCTATCCTATTTCCTTAAGCAGATTATGTACTTTTATTTATTCCTGTATAAAGTGTTTCTTATTGGCAGAGTTTAACACAAAGCAGACTGAGATTTATCTCCTTTAAGTTCCTTTTATATTTTTTTTTTTGTTTTCCCTTTTGTTCTGATTTGTTGGGCCATATTTTTATTCTAATTTTACTTGCTGTATCCTTAGAGGTTTTAAAGACAGACAGATTTGTGGATAGATATATTCTCTTTGTGTTTGATCTTTACCCATGGCTTTGAACATGTTAACAACAATGTTGAATTTAGTTCTACTTCTGATTTACTATCTTTTTCAACATCATCTAAGTAGCCAATTGAATTATAAATACATTTCTTTCTTTTCTTTCTAGCTCCTTGGTTGTTCCTTGACATCTTAAACATCTTTTTTTTAATCTGACAACTGGGAGAAGATGATAAAAATATGAACACAATAATTTTAACCTGTATTTTAAGTTTATTGCATTTAAAATGTCTTAATGACAAATTAATCATAAATCTCTATTGAGGCCATTAGTCTGTTTGATGAAGTCTGACTTATTTTAACATTCATTTCATGAATAAAATGAAGAAAATTTATTGTCAACGCAGTAAATCCTAAACTCATTTTTCACCTCAGTCATAAAACTACAGGATTCACTTTCAAACACCTTTACATTAGCGTAAACTAACAGAATATTGTTGCAGTTGAAATATAATCTTTTTTTCAGCATTGTGCAGTTTTAACAGTGACCTAAGTACTTAGATATGATAAGTCATGCATTTCTGTGGAACTGTAAAAAGTTGCATCAGAAAGAAACACTATGAAACTCTTCCAGAGCCCATTGGCACTATGTGGTATGATTTTCCACGGTACAGCTGAAAGTAAGTGTTATCAGTAAGACATGTTTAGTCTCTCTCGTGTTTCTCTGAGGAATGCTCATAATTACTGTTCTACAGAACTACATTTGCATCTTTCATCAGAATCTTAACATCTATATACTTTTCAACCAAATTTTTTAACCTGTGGCATGCATTTTTATTTGACTTCCTTTACTCTGATATTCCTAAATAAAATGTAGTGCAACCAGTTGTCTTCAGAAATCTCATAATTAGTAAAAACAGTCCACATGTATATAGTTTAATCTAGAATAAATACAGTTGATCTGTGAAGGCCCTAGATGTCTGTTAGAGAACATTAGTGAAAATACAGGAAAGCATACAGTAAAACATACAGAACACAGATGTCAGGAATACAGTTTTGGAGAAATTTGAAGCAAAATTAGATTATAAGTCAATATCCCAAGCATTGAACATCTTAAGGAATACAGTTTAATTTATCACCTGGAAACTGAAAAAGTATGGCTAACCTACCAACGCATGGCCGTCCACCTAAACAGATAGGCCAGGCAAGCTGAGCAATAATCAGAGATTACCATGGTATGCCTAGGGGAGCTTCAGAGAACCAGCAGGGAGACTCTGTCATGCTGCCCATAGCAATTATTGAAAGAAAGTCACAACATTTGCATTTTGCTAAAAGCCATGTAGGGGACACAGCAAGTGGAAAAAGGTGCTCTGGTGAGACCAAAACCATACTTTATGACCTATAGCATATAAATATCTATAGTTATATGTGGCAGAAAACTAACACTTTTAAGCTTCGAGAACTCTGGTGTCAAAAGCTGAAAGAGGCGATTATTCGTGCTTTTATTTCATCCCATTTTGGCTGTTGTAATGGCCTTTTTATGTGTTTAAACTTGACCATCTTCAGTCAGTATAGAATGTTGCTGCAAGGCTATTAACCAACATACGAAAGAGACAGCAAAGTTTTAATCTCTTTACAATGGCTACCGGTCCCTTTTAAGTAAAATAAAAAATGTTCAGGCTTTACTTTTAGAGGCCTGTGTGGTCATGCCCCTGCCTATATCTCTGACTTTCTGGAGCCCTCCACCTCTTTTCCCAGCCTGAGATCTCCCAGTAAAAGGCTTTTAATGGTTTGTTGTACACATTTTAACATTCCAAGACCCCAAGATTCTGGACTGTGTTGCCTTCATCTTTGCGCTGTCTTGATTTTGATGATTCTTTTAAAAAGCAGTTGAAGACTTTTCTAAGACTGGCTTTTAACTAGTCTTTTATGCTGTATGATGTTACGTGTATGCTGCCTTTACCTTTTCTTTTATGTTTTTTATCTTCTATGTTTTATGCTTTTATTTATTGTAAAGCAACTTTGGGTGTTTTGACCTATGAAAGGTACTATATAAATAAGGTTTACTTATTTACTAACAAAGTACATGACCCTGAAAACATCATTCCCAACATCAAATGATTGTGGTGCCGGCATTATGCATTTCTATAAATGGGACCAGGAAGTTGGCCAGAGTTGATGGAAATAAATTGATCTAAACATAGATTAAATAGAAATGCACACCAAACAGCAGATTTGTATTTATATAGAAATTTAAACAATCCATGTATCCTTTTCCTTCCAGTTCAAAGTTATGCAGAATTCTGTGTTGGTCCATCATAATAAATACCGCTAAAATACACTGAAGTTTCTGACTGTACCTTGCAGTTCAAGGAATATGAGTACTATTGTGGGCACTGTATATTTCCAGAAATGCAATACTTTCTATTAATTACTTTAATTGAGTTTTAAATTGTTTACACCATTCCCTTACTCCCTCTTCATAGCCTATGTGGTAATTTGTTTAATTTTCTATCTTTCTTTATTTTGCTATACTTTCTTTTCCCTATTCCTTCTTTCATCCCCCGGCTGCTTCTTAATAGAGCCAGGAAATCCAAAAAAAGACGTACAGCAACATGCAAAAAAAGAGAGAGAGAAGGATATGGAGGAGCCTGACATTTGTCTTTATTTTCTCATCCAGAGAATGAAAACTAAGGAAGGAAGGATTGAAGGAAGGAAAGAGAGGGAGCAGAAGAGTTACAGGAAGCAAAGACTAATAAAGATTTGTTTTCAATATAAATGGATGCAATCAGAGCAGAGAACATGACACCAAAGAGATGAAGAGTGCAATTTCAAGATATGAATAAGAGACTGAAAAGTGCAGAGAGCTTACTGAAATCATGATGCACTTAAACACAATGTAGGCAATAATTCTGTTAGCTTGTGGTGAACTTTCACACACACAGATGTGAATAGATCTATGCTCATTACTATCACCATACCCAACACCTGTTGTGTATTCAAAGAGACCTCATTGTTTGTGTGCAGGGTTCCTTGTGTGTACTTTCAAATCAGACACTAATCACTCACAAATGCACCCCAGGTGAGCTGATGTCACAAAGACACATTCAATACTTACCTTTTCACTGTCAGCCAGCAGCTGAGCTTCTCAATATTTAATGTATGTTATAAATATCGGGGGCACTGTATTTAGGCACAAAACCAAACATGGAAATCAGATAGAGGTTAAAGCAACAGGCTGCTGAAGAGAAAAAGAGAACATGGGTATTGGAAAAGAACCTGTAATTTTAACATTACTTTTTAAAATTTCGACTATTTACTATTTACTATTTTTTGGGCAGATTGTGTGAATCAGTTTTTTAATTTAAAGAAATTGTATGACATGGCTGAATTTAAAAAGACCTTTATATTTGTTTAACTATTTATACTTTCTAACCAACAATTTATGTATCCTACTAACCTTCAAGTTTTTATTTGTTTGTTTGTTTTATTTGGGCACATATTTCCCTTCTACGAGATGAGCATTTACTTGTTTATTTAAATAAAAGCTATATTTCTAATCTGCCTTTCTTACTTCTCATTTTTACTGCTACATTGATAAGGTCATCAAGTTTTAGGGCTGAAGCTCAGAGAATAAAAAAAGCCCAGAGAACAATAAATTAGGTAATCACTATGTATGTATACCGTTTTATTTCCGTCCAGTAGTTTATGAGCAGTGATGGGTTTGTCCAGACTCGGCTTGCCCACATAGATGTCACCTTCCTGGGGGAAGGTTGAGAGCAAAGAGAGGAGACCCCCTGGGTTCACGTAGTTATCGTCGTCTACATGACAAAACCACCTGGAAGGAGAAAAAAAAAATAGCAGTTTGGATGGTTCCAGCCAGGCATATTAAAGACTTCAAAAGTACTTTTCCACTATGTTTGCTCATTCCTCCTGTACTCTCTAAGTATTTCTTTTCTTGCTGCAGTGTATTTGTGGTTTAAACTAATTCTAGGCATCTGATATTGTGTGAACACTAAAGAACTATAAATTTGTATGTTAGAAAAATCCTTGTGCTGTAAAAAAAAAAAAAACATTGCTTTCTTATTCTCAATAAGAATATGAGAGTATTCTTATTGAGTAATTTTCTTGTCTCTTATTCATCTTGAGGAAAAAAACAGAACAAACACAAGCAAGAGCTCTGATCTGTGTGCAGATATAGCCCCAATTATTCCTCTGTGATTACTTCAGAGGACTATGTGAAGTTCTCAGCATACTACTGTGTTATATTAGCAAACAGCAAACTCATGCCAAACCCTATTGAGGGTAATTTTGACCAAAATAGCTACATAATTTAGAAGAACAATAATTGGGTACACAAGTTTCCAACAGTTAAACCAAACAGGGTCAATATTATACATACAGGCTCAAACATGTACATGATCCCCCCAGTAATATTTGATTTAATATCCCCTAACAATTTGCACACAAACCATGCAGTTTTTCAAGAACGTTCTTGTATATGCAAATTAAAACACTTATCTTATCTTAGCCTAGTCCATACATTGAAGTAGGTTTGAGATTTGCTGAGTCCAACTTTTAACCATCTAGCTGTTTATTTATGGTGAAGTTGGAAGAACTTAAAGGTATTCCTCCTTTTTGTTAATTCTACCCACTTTGTTTGATGTAGCAATCAATAATAAACAATTAACTGCTAGTTGATTGTTAAAACCAGCTGCTAGTTGACCTATAACTAGACCTTTAACATGATGTGATCACCACCATGACAGTAACACTGGTGTCCCAACATCACCTAGTTTATGAATAACAGGCTCCTTGGTTGTTCCTTGACATCCTAATCAGCTTTCGTTTTAATTGGAGATAACAGTTTAGGAGAGGATGAAAAAACTTTGATACAGTTGGGTGTTCCAACAGGACAACGATACCAAACACAAATAAAAACTGGTTTGGGAATGAATAAAACAGAATAAAAAACATTTTCAATATTGTTAAAAATGTATGGACTATGCCTCGAAATTGAGTCCTTAGCAGGAAACCATCTTAGGTGAATGAGCCTGACCAATTCTGCCAAGAAGAGTGATCAAATATCCAACCAGAAATATGTTACAAGCTAAAGGACACTTATCCAAATATTATTAGGGTTGTATGTGTGAAATTTCCAATAAAATCACCCAGTCCTTGTTCACCCAGTGAACAAGGACTGGGTGACTGGGACAATAAAAAAAAAAACCTCAAATTCATTGAAGGTTTTTTTTATTGGATCACATTCAAAAAAACATTTCAAACAAATCATTAAAACCCTAAAAGAAATATGACATTGATGATGAGTGAATGCAACCATCCAAACGACACTATATTTAGACTTTAAAATATATTTTCTGAATAACCTAGCTCAAAGAGCACACTTCTTCATTTGATTCAAACTTTAGCTCTCATCTTCTCTAATGATAATACCAGCTGGAAAATGTTATCATTCATTCTTTAAAAATGTTGCAACTTTTCAGCAGAACGTAACTTTCTTCTAGAAAACTAGAGGGCTATTTCTTCTCCATGTTATATCTTTAATAAAACGTGGGGAGGCCTGACAACAAAATGTTGGAAAACTTGTTTTAATTTAATGACATACAGTTGTACAAGTAGAGGTTGTAACAATTCTCTGCCTTCAAGTGTTGTTAAATGGGTCTGGACCCTCATAAAAGCTCTGGAAGAACATAACATTTTTACAGAGCAATTCTCACTATAAAGCTATTTTTATTCTGGGTTTCCCTCTGTCATCCAAGTATATTTTTTCACCATATTAAACTCAGCAATCAAGCAGCTTGATACACTTCTCCCATTCCAATAATTGAACGTAATGGCAGAGGCTCAATTCAAACTAAAAATCCACAACATCAGAGTCCAAGTAATAAATCTGCTGGTTCCAAATTAAAATCATGACTTTTTTTCCCACTGCCATACTAATGTTGACAAGGGCCACATTCCAAACCAAACAGCTTTAGTCTCCACTTCTGCGGGACTTCAGTGAAACTAGGGATGTTTACTGAGTTTGTGTTATAACCAAACTGGAAAAAAACTCTTTAATTTCCTCTGCCATCGTTATAATGAGACAGTTGTCAGGGCCTTAGTCACAAACCAAGCACAAGCTGTTGAATTATAAAGTATTTTCCACAAATAAAACAAATATTTCATTTTTCCAATATACTGTTGAGGCGCCTTTATCTGTATGTGTGCTATCTAATGCAAATTTAGGCTGGTAATAAAAGCAAATACTGGAGTGTTACTGAAGATTTTAAAATATATATTTTAAATATATATTTAATATACTTAAAATATTATAATATGAGCTGTTCTGTGTATACAAAATGAAAAACGAGGCTCCTGAAGCATATAAAAAGTGCACATGTTATAAATTACGATAGGATAATATAGGAGCTACGTTTTAATACGTGGTAAAATATTTGCCCCTTTACAGATGTCTTTTGTTTTTATTAAGGAAAAAAAACTATCCAAACCAACCTTGCTCTATGAGAAAATATAATTGCCCCACTACCATAATGAATCACGTCTTTTAGTTCAATTTCACTTGCCACACCCAGGCATGATTACTGCCAGACCTGCAGAATCAAGAAGTCACTTAAATAAGACCTGTATGACAATATGAAAATGGCTAAGAAAAGCTAAAAAAGCAACAGATCATAACTCAATATAAAGACATTTAACTGATGACAAGAAAGTAATTAACATCTATTAGCCTAAAAAGGGTTGCAAAGCTATTTCTAAGGTTTTGAGACTCCAGCAGATCATAGTAGGAGCCATTTTCCACAAATACAGAAAACATCAAACAATGACAGCCCACCTAAATTACTCCCAGACAGCATCAATAACTCATCCAGGAGGTCACAACAACCTAAAGCAATATGTAAAAAACGCCTCACTTGCCTCAGTTAAGGTTGGTGTTCATTAATTTCACAATGAGAAAAAGGAAAACACTGAGAAAAATGGCTTCCACGTGAGAGTTCAAAGGTGAAACAAAAAAAAACGACTCGTCTTACATTATTAAACCTATTTTAATTAATTATTTATTTTAATTACTTCTTGATTTATTTCTTCTTCTGGGATATTTTGATTTCCCTGTAGTGATCACTGAATCTTCAGTTGTTAATCCCATCTTTAATTCAACTGTAAGCTGTTTGATCCGTGAATTGTATTAGGTCTCACCTCTTGTCTGAGGCCATGAAGCCGTCATACTCGGCAGACATCTTGCAGGACAGAGCCTGCTGACTGTGATCCGTCTGGCACCCAGTTACCTCCATGTTATAACCTGGACAGAGGGCGAAAGAGGCAGGCTGAAAGAAGGACGGGAGAAGGAAGGTATGAAAGACAGAACAACTTCCTGATTCTGTTTTTCACTTAGAAAAATCTGTTTGTTCCATTGTTACCCCGATTTCAAAAATCATCATTTTTGGTCTCCTAAAACCCCAGATCCGTGAGGACGCAACACCTAAATGACAGAATACCTTTACGGAACTACCTAAGCTTGTCTCCGTGACGACAGGGCATAAAAGTACCATAATAAATTAAAGGAAGTGAAAGGATGACTGAGAAAATAATAGAAAGATAAACATAAAAATCATGTAATTACTTAAACAAAGAATAAGAAAATTGGTTAATAAACAAAAAAATATATATATTGGCACAAAAACATTAGACAAGTGTGATTCTAAATTAAGTTTTCTGCTTAAAACCTCTCCACATGATTTTTAGGCCCCAGCGGCAGTGATCTGCTTCCATTTACTCGCAGTCAGTCACTGATTTAGGGTGATGAGGTCTGGCCTGGCACTTTGTGTTTAAATTGACCATCCATTAGCTGTCATATCAGCTGGCGAAATAGACTAGAAATGAGAAGCTGGCTAGAGATGAGGAGCCTGTTTCAAGCATTACAGCGGATGTCAAGCAGTAAATCTGCCTCTGCATCATCGCATGTAGCAAATGTGCAAGAGTGGATTGCAAGGTTGTAGGGTTTAGGGGCACATTGTGTACATGCAGGTGAATGTCCTTCAAATTCAGACTGACGTGCCTTTGTGCGCCTGTCATGCTGAAAAAAGTAAATGCTCATTCTGTTGCTTTAAGAATGTTTTGTGCCCAAAAGATTCATAGAAGGCAGACAAGACAATATTTAGCAGATATGTTAGTTGTGTCCAAGAGCGTCTAGAGAAATACTGTATATACAATGCCCTACAAAAGTATTCATACCTCTTGAGCTGTAACTTACAACCACAAACCTTTATGGATTTTATTGGGAATTTGTTTGATCGACCAACTCAAAATAATGCATAAAAGTGAAGTGGAATGAAAATACAATGGAAAACATGAATAAAACCAATTGTCTTTAGCAAACAATTGTCTTCAGAAGTCAACTAATTAGTAAATATATGCACAAATGTGAGAATGCTATTTGTGGTTAAAAGGAAAACACTTCACTCCACCCTGACAATGCCTCCCCCACTGTCTAACATGCAGCCATCATGCTGTGGATATGCTTTTCTTTAGTAGGTACAAAGAAGCTGGTTAAAGTGAATAGGAAGATGGATGGAGTTGAATACATGACAATCTTAGAAGAAAATCTCTTGGAGGCAGTGAAATACTTGAACCTGGGCCCTGGGCAGAGGTTTACCTTCTGTTCACAACAACTATAAACATACACCTAGAGATAAATTGGAATGGTTTAGATCAAAGCATATTCATGTGTTAAAATGGCCCAGTCAAAGTCCAGATCTAAATTCAATTAAAAATCTGTAGCATGGCTTGAAAATCCCTGTTCACAGTCTTTTTGGATTTTTATTTGCAAAAAGATGTTGAAACCATGTTTTTTCCTTCCACTTCAAAAATCATGCACTACTTTGTGTTGGTCTGGTTGTAAAATGACAAAATCTATCAAGTTGTCAAGGTATATGAGTACTTTAAGAAGGCCCTATAGATGTTTATCAAAGTGTACTTCATAAAACTGTGTAATATCTACTTACCTTTTGAACTTAATTCTTCATCCTCTTTGTCTGTGAAAATGAATGTCTAAGCAGAAAAACAAAGAGATATTAGTGTACTTATTCATACAGGTTTGATTAGTAGTTATTCTTTATTTTCATCTAAAACATGTTCCAATTAGGGCACAATTATTTAAATTATAATGCTCAGAGAAATGATGTACTTTCACGTGAAGTCTATACAGTGAAATATTAATACTATTCCCTAACATCAGCTTGAACAATGAACAGCATGACAACACATAGCATACGGAAACACACACAGTCAGAAGCCGCTCCAAGGAGCGTTACTTGGCTGAATCAGTCTCATATTTACCAGATAATAAAACTTAAATCACACATTGAGATTCCTACCTATTTCTCTTATTTCCACTCAATCAGACAAACACGTTAACAAAATAAAACAGTAGTGCAATAGTGACATCTGGTGGGACAAAATTTCCCTAAAAACAAGAAATTCCAAATCAAGCGGATTTAATTCTCAAAGTAATCTATGTAATAATAAATGCCATTGTCTTTGTAGTTCATAATAGTATGCAGTCGTCGTACACTTATGTATGAACATAACTTCCTTATAGGCCTCCCGAAAAACCAGAGGTAAAAAAAACAACCAAATCAGGATGAAATAGTAGCTCTGTTGTGTTCTGACAGAGTAAAAGAACATCTTCCTGTAAAAAGGTAGGATTCAAAAGTTGAAAACCTGACTGTTAATATATATCTTAGAGCATATTCATACATTATACATTTAGCACGTTATGTTGCATATGTATAAGTAGGATAAAAACTAATTTTCTTTATATTTCTTTGTTTGTTTTCTTTTTTATAGATAATATGGTTTTGTTTTGTATACTTAAATATATTTTTAGCAGAAAAACAAAGAAATTGTTTAATAATAAAACAAATTGAGAAACATAATGACAATAATGTTATGTTTGTTCAACAACTACTTCGAGAAAAACACCGCTGTCTTGATTTAACATATTTCCTAAACGCTTAAAACATTCAACAAACATTGTTGTGCTTTTTTTTTTTCCATAACTCAAAACTGATCCAGCGTGAAAGTGAAGAGCTGAATCTTTAAGGTCTGCAGGTCTCAGAAACTGATGAGGTTTGCTCCAAGGGTTTGAGGAAATGACTTTATTTGCACAGTTCGTCAAGCTGAATTGTTTAGTGCGTTCAGTGCGTTTGTCTCTGCCAGTGAGGCAATAAATAACCTCAGACTAAGACAAATCACCTGTTAGATAACATAAAAACAAACGGTAACTAATGTATTGGCTCAAATAGAAGAACCTTGAAAATTGCATTCCATATATGTTGATGAAGACTTTCTCTAATGTTTAGCAAGCTTGACAAAAGATTTAGGATAAAACAATTATTTTTAAGTGGCTGCACGGTGGTGCAGTTGGTAGCACTGTTGCCTTGCAGCAAAAAGGTCCTGGGATCAATTCCCACCCGGGGGTCTTTCTGCATGGAGTTTGCATGTTCTCCCTGTGCATGTGTGGGTTCTCACCGGGTACTCCGGTTTCCTCCCACAGTCCAAAGACATGCCTGTTAGGTTAATTGGTAACTCTAAATTGCCCTTAGGTGTATGAATGAATGTGGTTGTTTGTGTGTTGCCCTGCGATGGACTGGCAACCTGTCCAGGGTGTACCCTGCCTCTCGCCCATAGACTGCTGGAGATAGGCACAAGCTCCCCTGTGACCCACTATGGAATAAGTGGTAGAAAATGACTGACTGACTATTTAATCTATAGGTGTGATAATATTACATATTTATATATACAAAAAGGGTGAAATAACTGTGAAAATTTTTTTATATTTTAGATACTTCTTATATTTTAGATTCTTCTTTGATGACTGCTTTGCACCCTTAGCATTCTCTCCATGAGCTTCATGAGGAGGTCACCTGAAATAGTTTTCGAAAAGAGTCTTGAAGAACTTCCCCGAGGTTCACAAAGAGATGGCCAAAGGTTAATATTTCAGTCATCACAGCAAAGGGCGGCTGCTTTAAGGAATTTAAAATATAAAACATATTTGAAATTGTTTCACAATTTTTTGTTTGCTACATAATTCCATATGTGTTCATTCACAGTTTTGATGCCTTCGGTGAAAATCTACGTACAATGAAAATAGTCATAAACATAAAGAAAACCATGAAATGAGAAAGCGTGTCTAAAACTTTTGACTGGTGTATATCGTCAAAATTACAACTGCAAAATTTAGTGAATAAATGAAATGTGTGTTCCCCTAAAACAAAAATTATTTTGTTTTGAATTGAATCTGCTGATTTATCAAATTTATCAAATTTACAAAGTTTCCAGCGCACTGATTAGGATTTAATCAACATGATGACAAACCTATAATTAAAGGTAAAATAGATTGAATACATTTAGCTAAAGAAACTGGCAATATTTGACAATGATATATGTTGGAAAAAGAGGAAAAAAGTCTAATGGTGTATTATTTTACTTGAGAGATGTATAATTCCAAATTACGAAACGTTATATGGTTTATAATAACCCAAAATCATAAAATGTGTTTGTGATATGAAAATATTCTGATGGTGATAAAAAGAAAATAAAAAAACTTTTTTGTCACCCATATGTATCAATTTAAATGCTTCCATCTAGCTTTAGATAATGCTATTTCAAATACAACAAGATGCAATATGCATGTTAGTACACATGCATTAACTTTATTTGAGGTTGCAAACTTATTTTACTAGATCTTTTTTGTTATGCTTGATCATTAGTTGAGTAGATAAACACATATGATAAAAACTAGTGAATTAATCTTACTTTGAATTGCAGAATATGCAGAAAACATTACTGTAAAATAACTCACTCCAGGGTTAACCAGCTGTTATATAGAACTTATCACCCTGGTCTTATTAAAAATACTCTTTTTTTGTGTGCGTTTAGAAATAGTAGGGAGGTTTTATACATTTACAATTTTACTTCAAATAAAACGCAGTGTTCAGTATAGTATAATGTAGCTGAGGTCTGACCAGTCTAAACAGATTTGTTTAAAAAAATGCTTAAATGGAATTCAATCTCCCTAAAACAATGAAATTGTCCTTTAATTTAGCTGAGTCACAAATGTGATCTGGACACCAACTTCAGCCACTCCTGGTGTCACATTTACCTACACTGTGCATACAACAGGGGCTTGAACATTCCTACTGACTGGACAACTGACAGACAAAGGAAAAAGTTTTGGTTTTTTTTGTTGTGAAATTACAGAAAAGTAATAATATATGTATGTTCATGTGCAAACCTTTATAGACTTAATAAAATATCCACATGACACCAGACCAGTACTTAATGTGTCCATGTGCTTGTATGTTAATTACGATTTCTTGCTGCATTAAGTATAAGATACAAATTCTGCTATCGACTAAACTATTAACTGTGAAAAGTGAAAGCAACTTTCATTTTAATCCTGTCTCTTGCTCCAAGCATTGTCATTTATTGCAGTATGTAGATTCTTCTTTTTCTCGTTCGGTTTAGAGGGCTGATTCCATCCCCTGTCAATCCTTGGTCAGTTAAGCTGAGCAAAGAAGAGAACTAATAAGACAAATCTTCATCATGACTGACAACCCCACAACAATTCCTACCATCATTAGATCCCCTTGGGAAAAAAACTGATATTTTTGTAGGGTTTTCTAAAACTAATATAGAAAAATTAGGTATGGGCTCACGGCAAAATGTTGGCCCACAGCGCCTTGTAAAAACAATGATGCACACACTGTTACTCTCGGAGAGAAGATAATTTGTGGAGATTTTCAATAACAACACAGAAACCACCATAGCTCAAACACCACTGAAGCAAACTTAACATCGACTGTGACAACACTGAGCTAGAAAGAAGTCCCCATCTGAAGTTAATGCCGTCAAGCTTGACTAAAATGTGCAACTATTTGTATGGACAAGTCAAATGCCTTCTGGAGCAAAGATGAGCCATTTGGCTGCAATCATAAGAGGTAGTTCAGAGGAGTCTAAGTGGGAGTTTCAAACCAAAGAACACAGTACCAACTGTCGAGCATGGTAGTGGTAGCACCATGCTGCAGTGCTGTTTCACTGGCAGTGGTATTGATGCCTTACACATAGTGGCTAGAATAAGAAGATGGAGAACAATCACCAAATTATTTCATTTTGCTCTGTATGACCAACCACTGTTCAAGCCTGGACGCAATTGGTGGTTTCATCAAGATAATGATCTCAAAAGCTAATTAAAATAGATTCTAACACAGATATAGATAGAACCTTACTAACACTAAGCTTCCTGGATGGCCCCAACATCAACCCCAACACAATGAAAAAATGTGGCCGAAGCTTTACAGTCGTGCCGTGGCAAAGTACACCGATTAATTAATTTAAACTTCACCAAAAAGTAATCAGATTTTGATGGCTACAGAAACCATATTTTTGGCTGTAACTTGCCTCAAGACATTTTACTGGGGTTGTATGTGTATATTTGAGCCTGTATGTACATAACTATGACCCTGTAGCTTAAAGAAAATCCTTAATAGTTTCCAACTTCTCTCCACCCAATTCTTGTGTGTAAACATTCTATAATAAATAATCATCCCACCCTGGAAAAAGTATGTTTAAATCCTTTCTTTAAAGCCAGAAATCCAGGCGACATCCATGCTCATGATGTAATATGCCCTAGTTGAAAAAGTGATTGTCACATTATCCTGATACATGGTTGTGCCACCCATGGCAGCTGCAACTGCCAACAAGAGTTCACTCTAACTGGCAACGAAGGCCCAAACATGCTCCACAAGAACAGAGACATTTATTTCTCTCTTCCAGGGCTGCGCGAAACAAATTACATCATTCTGTTGTTGCAACCCTGGCTTGGGAGTTCTGGCAACTTTGTTGTTGGAACATTATCTGGGCAGAACATGTCTGATGTGTTATATACAATTTCTGCCCCCTTGAACTTTTCAACCTTTTGTCACATTTCAGGCTTCAAACACAAAGATATAAAATTCTAATTTTTTGTGAAGAATCAACAACAAGTGGGACACAATCGTGAAGTGGATTGAAATTTATTGGATGTGTCAAACGTTTTTAACAAATAAAAAACTGAAAAGTGGGGCGTGCAATATTATTCGGCCCCTTTACTTTCAGTGCAGCAAACTCACTCCAGACGTTCAGTGAGGATCTCTGAATGATCCAATGTTGTCCCAAATGACTGATGATGATAAATAGAATCCACCTGTGTGTAATCAAGTCTCCGTATAAATGCACCTGCTCTGTGATAGTCTCAGGGTTCTGTTTAAAGCACAGAGAGCATCATGAAGACCAAGGAACACACCAGGCAGGTCCGAGATACTGTTGTGGACAGGTTTATAGCCGGATTTGGATACAAAAAGATTTCCCAAGCTTTAAACATCCTAAGGAGCACTGTGCACGCAATCATAATGAAATGGAAGGAGTATCAGACTACTGCAAATCTACCAAGACCCGGCCGTCCCTCTAAACTTTCATCTCAAACAAGGAGAAAACTGATCAGAGATGCAGCCAAGAAGCCTATGATCACTCTGGATGAACTGCAGAGATCTACAGCTGAGGTGGGAGAGTCTGTCCATAGGACAACAATCAGTCGTACACTGCACAAATCTGGCCTTTATGGAAGAGTGGCAAAAAGAAAGCCATTTCTCAAAGATATCCATAAAAAGTCTCGTTTAAAGTTTACCACAAGCCACCTGGGAGACACACCAAACATGTGGAAGAAGGTGCTCTGGTCAGATGAAACCAAAATCGATCTGTTTGGCCACAATGCAAAACGATATGTTTGGCGTAAAAGCAACACAGCTCATCACCCTGAACACACCATCCCCACTGTCAAACATGGTGGTGGCAGCATCATGGTTTGGGCCTGCTTTTCGTCAGCAGGGACAGGGAAGATGGTCAAAATTGATGGGAAGATGGATGGGGCCAAATACAGGACCATTCTGGAAGAAAACCTGTTGGAGTCTGCAAGAGACCTGAGACTGGGACGGAGATTTATCTTCCAACAAGACAATGATCCAAAACATATAGCCAAATCTACAATGGAATGGTTCACAAATAAACGTATCCAGGTGTTGGAATGGCCAAGTCAAAGTCCAGACCTGAATCCAATTGAGAATCTGTGGAAAGAGCTGAAGACTGCTGTTCACGAACGCTCTCCATCCGACCTCACTGAGCTCCAGCTGTTTTACAAGGAAGAATGGGCAAGAATTTCAGTCTCTCGATGTGCAAAACTGATAGAGACATACCCCAAGAGACTTACAGCTGTAATTGCAGCAAAAAGTGGCGCTACAAAGTATTAACGCAAGGGGGCCGAATAATATTGCACGCCCCACTTTTCAGTTTTTTATTTGTTAAACAAGTTTGACACATCCAATAAATTTCATTCCATTTCACAATTGTGTCCCACTTATTGTTGATTCTTCACAAAAAATTTGAATTTTATATCCTTATGTTTGAAGCCTGAAATGTGGCAAGAAGTTGAAAAGTTCAAGGGGGCCGAATACTTTGGCAAGGCACTGTATGTGCTTTTAAAGGGGTGTTAAGTATGATGAGGTTCATTCTGTTCTCCAATCTGCGTTTCTACTTCCTGTTCTGTGAACTGCTTCCGTTTCAGTATTGTTAACAGTCACTACACGGTGGCTGCTTCCCCTCAGCCGAGACAACCTGCCTGCAAAACTTCCTGTGTCTTTGTGCACACTTTTGCTTGTGTAGTTGTGCATCTTGTGTGTTTTCCAGTGACGGCATTTGGCCTGGTTGAAAATGTAAACCATTTTGAAAAATAGTAACTTTTGGGGAGGAAAGAAAAAGCAAGGATTTTTAAAAAATGTGTTTTGCTGTTTTTTTTAAAAAAAGAGGATGTTGCTGTTTTTAAAGATCTTCCTCTTTCACTCATGATTATGACTTTTCTTTAAGCCTCCGTCCTCTGTCGTTTCGCTCTAAAGAACATAAAACAGGAAATGAAAGGAAGGATGCTTTGTGACCTCTTTTAAATTTTTGCAGAAAAGGAATAATGTGTCAATACAGCAGTCATGATTATTTATTTTTTTCTTAACTGTATTTTGTTAAAATGAGTCTAATTATGAGGATTACTGGACCAACTCAACTCAACTCAAATGACATGGATCGACCCCAAGCATAAACGTTTCTCATTTAGAGCCAAGGTGGGCAAATGATGTTAATGATGTTGCACTATGAGATAAACAGATTAACTGTTTTGAAATGCAGGGATACGGTTCACTAAATCTCAACAAAAGGATGCATATATAGAGAGAGGAAAAGAGTAATCCTAGTAAAGTCGCAATGTGTTACTTTTGTGGCAAAGTTGTCACAGTTTTGCACCCTTAAAAAGAATGCTATTAACTTAAAATAATGTATAATATTTAATAAAGGGCTGTAACACCAAAATAAATATGTTATTGTGCATATAGTATCTATTTAATGTTTTTTCCACATCTTTACCAGGGGTGACAAGAAATGCTGAAGGTGCTGCAAAGCAAACTTCCAGTTCAAATCATTAGACATGGCCTATGGGGCCAGTTGGCTAATCCTTTCAATGCACATTTAATACACCTATCATGTCTAACTACTTTCAGTCCATGTTTGATCTCATAATGCTAAGGATTAAAAAAAAAAACAGGTTACGGTTAAATAGATGTACAACTTTTCATGTAAGTTTGTTGATTTGAAAAGGGGTGACAGATTTGAAAGGATGACAGGCGTTCAAATTGACTTTGTTGCCATTTTATTAACAAGTAAGTCTTCTAAAAGCTTGGGCTTTTAAGTGAGGGGGAGTTGCGGTGTTGAGTTAGAAATCGGAAAAGTGATACAGACACTTACATGCGCTTTGGTTCTTGAGATCCATGTGTCCAAAAGAAGTTCAAGACGCGTCTTGTGGAACCTCCCGGTGGTTTTTACAGCTATGTAAATGTCATCCAGTCTGAGTTGGGGCAGAGTGGCATGGGCTCCCGCAAACACCGACTCTTCTCCATTATTTTCATTAGGTTGGGATTCTATTTTGTTAATGCTGTGAACCGAGCTCTGTGCGTCTTTCGCCGCGGAGGAAACATGCAGGATGGAGCCACGGAGCCCACTGGGTAACGGGCGGTGAGCCGCGTTTAATTTGGGAAAGCTGCTGGTGCTTAATTGAAAATCCACAAAGACAATTATGAAGAATGTGAAAATCAGGACAAGCAGACTCCGACGTATCCATCTTTTACGCATGGCGCACACAAAAAAAATGGTCCTGACAGTAATTAAAGTTTATATCTCCGTTGTTCTCATTATCACCCAAATGTTTTTGATCAGTTGAGACTACATTTGTAGCGGTTCCTTCATCAGTGTTTCGTCTTCCTCCTTTACCGTCATGGTTCCTTTTAAGCTCACAACTCTCATGACTATCAGAGCGATTTCATAATCCTGGTCATTTGTTTTTTGGATTTTAGTCTGCTATAAATACAAAGGATTCATGAGAATCCATTTGAAAATTTAAAAGCCCCTACCATGAATTTATCTGACTTCAGAGTCAGAGCTCCGGTCATTAAACCGCCTCTCACTTTAGCGTCACGTTTGATGGAAGAACCTGAGAGGGGATTTCCTTGCTGAGCTTTCAAAATAAACTACTAAAAACTTCCGGTTTAAGGGGCTGAGAATAGCCTGGTAGGTTAATTATTATCTGAAAAATAATAGACAATAATTCAAACAATAACAATAAAAATAGTCCTTGAGCTTATTCTGCATATCTGCAAAGTCTGTTGTGACAAACAGCAATTTCTTTGCTATCCTTCCCTCCACTGTGTTTGATGAAATCTATAAGAAAATATATAACATAGAAGTTTTTAATAACGTGATTAGCAAATCAGTTATGTTTTTTGCTCAGTTTTAATACAGATTCCTGGACTCCATTTCAAGATTTAACTTTAGAAACTGTCAAAGTACAGTGTCATGCAAAAGTATTCATACTCCTTGAACTTTTTCACATTTAGTCATATTACCACTGCAAACTTTAATGTATTTCATCGTTATTTTTTGTGACAGACAAAGCAGTGCATAACTGTGATGGGCAAAAAAATGATATATGTTTTTAAAAATGTTTTGCAAATAAATATTTTCCTAATGACTGAACCTACATTTAATTTAATCTGAGTATAAATACTGCTGTTCAATTTAGGCCTCAGACATTTGTTTAGACAACAAACAGCATGGATAAGGTAAAATCTTGACACAATTTCATAGCCTTTATGAATTCAATGAAATTCAATTCAAAAACACTTTATTAATCCAAAGGGGACATTAAATATTGCTATGACTCATACTATACGAGTTTCTTGATAGATATAGATGTTAATGGCTGTGGGCAGGAAGGATCTCTTGTAGCGGCCAGCATTACAGCAAAACTGAAGAAGCCTCTGACTGAAAACATTGTTGTTTCATGTCATGAAGAACATGCTCAGGGTTTTCCATAATGCTCTTCTTTGCACAATCATCTCCAGAGGTTCCAGAGCATTCTCAGAACAGCACCAGTCTTCTTTATGAGCTTATGAATATGCCAATTTTGAAAGAGTGGAAAAAAGAAAGCCACTGCTGAAGAAAATCCATAAGAAGTACTATTTGCTGTTTGTCACAAACCATGGGGCAAAACAAATGTAATGAAAGAGGCGAAACCATTTATCCCGTTCCTTTTATATCACAGTTACAAACTATTGATTTATCAAATAAATTACAGATTTACGTGTCAGATTTATGATACAGTTGTTTAGAATTAAAAATACTAAAAGGAAAAACCCTGTTGCATTACCAAAATCTGGAGATCCAACAACTTCACTGCAAATGTGCTGATTGCTTTGAATATATTATGAATATGCTGCAACAACACCTAGATATTTCTGTGATATTCAATGTCTGTGGTTCAAAACAAAAGTATATTAACATCATACAGATGGAAAAGTCTTTCATGCTAACTAACAGGGTAAAGCTGTCCTGTATTCATGACTGCATTCATAAAATTTAGTCTCTAAGCAAATTATATTTGTAAAGGAATGAAATGGCTCACTTTGGTTCTTTCTAAACTAGTGGAATGCAATGCTCCATCAACTGTATACTGTTCCCAGTGCTGGTGTCTCCAGAGACTGCTGCCAAAAAGTGAAAGAGCTTGATACAATTAATTCACCTCAGACCCTCATCGCCACCTTTGTTTATTTGTCCTTTCTCAGCATTCTCACCTTACATCAATCCCTCCATCCCCGCCTCCTTTCTTGATCTCCTCCTCCTTCACAGACAGGCTGCCCGTCCCCCTCTCCAACACTCCCCAAACAAGCAAGGACAACCCCTCTCTTCTTCACCCCTCTCATTCCCCCAGGTATACCAGAGACGCCCGGGGAACACCCTGGGCCAAGAAAGACCCAGCATCACCTTACGGCCTAGCTAAAAAGTCCTCTTTCTAAAGCAGCAAGCACAACACGGCCTCACTTTGAACAAAGAGCCAGTGGAGTCGAGGGACCAGAACCCTTTTCAAGGCTTTGTCTTTGTACCTGATTTAAGCTCCAGTTCAGACAGAGACAGGACTGAGAGCAACATATGGGACTGGAGATACACACTGCCAGGGTCTTAAGATGAAGGAATGAAACTGAGAAACAGTGGAACTGGAAAATAAGTCTAAACAGTTAATCTGAGGATAATTTCAGCCACAAAATTAGAGCTGGTTACCTGCTGCTGGAAAACCAGTCTTAGCTTTTACATGATGTAGTATTAACTTCCAACTAATATGCCCTTATAAAGAGCCTCAATCCAACAGAACTTACAAAGACATATCTTTCTTTAGTGCTGATGTCATAATATGTCCCAATGTGAAATTAAACCCTAAAAACCAAGCATCTAACTGAAGTACTGCAGTGGCAAAATGGCCGTTGAGCAGTTGTGTACATAAAAATGTCTAATACACAACAGCGTGAAAGAAATTACTAAAGAAATCACAAGCTCTTAAACTATTTGCAGCATAGTATAAAGGAATTTGTAAATCATTGATGATTAAAACATTTGCATTGTTAAAAGAAAGGCATAACATTTTCAAAACATCTTTAGTCAAGAATGGGACGTGAGTTTCTTTGTAATCAATTGTTGTTTCTACTGATGTTTAAATTAATGAGTGCACACAAGTCTGCTTTTAAGTTCAAGTCATTGGAGGTTTGTCATCCTGTTTACTATTAAATTAAAATATAAGCCAGAAGCGTGCTTCATAAAGATAAAATATTTGTGTTGTGCCAGACATGTGTAATTTTAACAAGAGTTCATTTTGTCAATGAAAATCCCAGCCTAACATTTTATAAAAAGTGTTCAGCTGCATCAATTACCTCAGCTAGTATTCTACCTTTATGCCATTATTGAACCTTGGTCACGGACCACACAAAATCATTCTGAGGACTTTAAATGGCCCGCAGGCCTCATTTTGGACACCCTACCATACGTCCACATTAGGTTCCAGACAGGAGATTGTACTGCATGAATGTCAGATTAATTTTGTGTCCTTTCAGTGATTTATTTGCACTGTTATTTTTTGGGGATGATCTGATAATGTAACATACAACTGCATACATTGGGAGAATTGGTTTTGATTTATTGTGAATTTACCCATATTTATTTTTAAAATTTTCCTAATTCATCCCCAGAGTTACAGAGAAACGGTGCACTTTTTGTAGCCATCAACAACTTGACCCCTCTTTTGGTCGGTTCATTTAAATTGATTGCTTTCCTTCAATAGACATGAATTTTAACTCTATTCTGTAGATTTTTAATAGAATTGAGCTTGAGGCTATTCTAGGTATCTAATGCTAGTCTGCTTTATCCATTACAAATTAGTTTTAATGTGTGTTTGAAATTATTGTCCTGTTGGAGACAGTCCTCCCTCTTTTTTGTTCCATCCACTTTGTATTATCTACTAGCGCCAGAAAAACAAACCCTCAGCATGATACTATCACCACCATGCTTCATAGTTTATACTGTGTTTGTAGGTTAAAAAGTCTCGTGTTGACTCATTCCAACATAGTTCTTGTCATCGCGGACAAATAGCCCAAGCCAACAATAAATCTTTTCTCCCAAAGAAACTGATTTGTCCATGTGTGTAGCTTTAAAGTTTTGCCAGGCTTGAAGGTGTCAATTTTGAAGTAGGGCCTTCTTTCTTGGTTGGCTTCCTTTATGTATAGTGACACTGACACTGGTGTACCAGTAGCTTCCAGTTCAATGCAGGCTAAAGTCGTGGTGGATCTCCAACTCTTCTTGATAATTTTAACTAATTGTCTTACATCGAAGGATGGCAATTAAGACACTTGGGTGTTCCAACAGTGCAAAAATCCAAAACAGAAAAACTGGTTGAAAAGAAAAAGGGGGTTAACATTGTGAATCTGCAATGGCCCAGACATAAACCATATTAAAAAATACACTATATTAACCAAAAGTATTGGGTCACACAACCAAATCAATGAATTCTGGTATTAGAATCACTTCCATGGCTGCAGGTGCATAAACTTGACTGGTCTGCTGCACAGATGCTGCACAACCTTTTTGAACACCTCCAGGAGAAATTAGAGCAGAGGCTGCAATTCTTATCCAACTATGAACACATTCCTAAACCTTGTGAAATATGTTTACAGAATAGTTAAAGTTGCTATTGCTGGCAACAGTGGGTCCATCAACAAATTGGACCGTATAGATTAAGAATAGGATGTCATCAAAGTTAATGTACTTGTAAAAGTGTACAGACAAATCCTTTTAGCATTATAGTATATATAGACCATACTTAGAAACTTGGTCAGAGCCAAGAAGCCAACTAATTTACATGATCATCTACCATTTCTGATAAGATGGGGGGTCATATATTCAGCCAGAATGAGGGAAAAGGCTCGCTGATGGCTACAAAAAAGGGTGTGTTCTCTTCAACTTGCTAGAACACCAAATATTAATAGAGGTCCATGTAGATATTTGTGCCAGTCAGTCATTTTCTACTGCTTATTCCATAGTGGGTCACAGGGGAGCTGGTGCCTATGGGCAGTCTATGGGCAAGAGGCAGGGTACACCCTGGACAGGTCACCAGTCCATTGCAGGGCAACACAAACAACCATGCACACACTCATTCACACACCTAAGGGCAATTTAGAGTTACCAATTAACCTAACAGGCATGTCTTTGGACTGTGGGAGGAAGCCAGAGTACCCGGTGAGAACCCACACATGCATGGGGAGAACATGCAAACTCCATGCAGAAAGACCCCCGGGCGGGAATTGATCCCAGGACCTTCTTGCTGCAAGGCAACAGTGCTAGCAACTGTGCCACCATGCAGCCAATATTTGTGCCTGTATGCACAATTTTAAACCAGTGTGGATCAGAGGTATTTCACAGTAAATTTAAAGATGTTCAAAAAATAGTGTTTTTAAAATGTATTAGTTATTTGTTTTAAATGATACATCATCCCAAAAGGAACAGTTTAAATACATCAATATATTCCCAAAATAGCATGACCTTCATGCACATGTTCATGCATGTGGTTCTGAACCGTGCCGTTGGCTCACATTCAAATGTCCTTATTGTACGCATTTAAAACTTAAAGGAAAAATTATATAAACAATATGAATTTTATTTAATATCTCGTGATATTTCATATTTTTTACATAAAAAAATGGCTCAAAACTACTGTGGCGTACATATCTAAGGTAATTTGTGCCTCAGATGGTCAGTAGATGGCGTCATAAACTTTTTAAATGTTTTCTCTTTCTACCCTTTAATATTCAATTAAGCAATATTGCAAGAACTTGTGTCGACAGCAAAATTGAACGTATTAGCCTGTGAGAAACAAAATATTTAATTATTATCTTTATTTAATGTGCTATTATCAGAATCAGAATCAGAAAAGCTTTATTGCCAAGTACGTTTTTGGACATACAAGGAATTTGTTTTGGCGTAGTCGGTGCAATACAATACAAATTAAACAGTATAAAGATGTTGTGTTAATAACTATTTACTGCTAACGTTTTAATTTAATCAGATTTATCACTATTATTTCAATCCTTCTATTTTCTGTAAGATCACAATAAAACTCCTACTTCTTCGCTCAGAAAAAGTAGCCAGTGGTGATGACTTATTCGTGCTGAGTGATCCGTTTGAGTGCATGCATGCCTGTAAGACTGTACTGAGGGCACACAGCATAGGGCTGTTCCCGACCTCTCGATCACAACAACTCTTTGGAGTCAGGAAATGTTTCTCTTAAGAGCAACAGGATCGACCGATCGACAACGGAGGAGATCTCTCCGCCGAAATGGCTCAAGCTAACATCTCAGTGACAGAGAACCAGTTTAGGTGTTCTGTCTGCCTGGACATCCTCAGAGACCCGGTGTCCATCCCTTGCGGACACACCTACTGCATGGTCTGCATCAGCAACTACTGGGACCAGGCTGAGTCCGGCCAGTTCAGCTGCCCGCAGTGCCGGGACATCTTCAGTCCTCGACCGGTGCTCCGGAGAAACACGGTGCTCGCCGAGGTCGTCGATAAATTCAAAATGAGCGAGTTGGTCCAGGACCCGGAACTCTACTTGGGAGAAGCCGGCGAGGTTGCGTGTGACTTCTGCCCGGCAGAGAGCAGGCTGAGGGCGGGCAAGTCGTGCCTGGTTTGCCTGGCGTCCTTCTGCGACCTCCACGTCCTGCCGCACCGCGAGGTCGGCCCTCTGCGGCGGCACAAGCTGGTGGACGCGGTGGAGAGGCTGGCGGAGAAGCTTTGCGCCCAGCATCGCTCCGGTCTGGAGCCCGCGGGGAGCGGCTCCGACCCGGAAGCCGAGTGGAGCGGAGACTGCCTGCTGTGCGAGGAAGAGCGCAGGGTGGACACGCTAAAGGCCAGGAGACAGGTACCCAGTTAGATGTACTGAGAAACAGGGGCGCCTAAAGAAAGTTTTGTAAGGGTGGAACTTAAAACATAGGTCCGATCAGTATTGTTATAACAGCATAACAGTCTGTAAGTTTATGTTTTTAAGCACAAAAAAATCCCCTTATTTTATTTTTTTTAGAGCCATTTAAAGGCGTTTTATGTCAAAACAAATGTTCTCATTTGAAGGAGCACTGAAATAATATTCAAACGATACCAAAATATTACGAACTCATTGTTTTCTGATAACAAGATTATTGCCTGGTACTTAAATGCCCCATCCTTGATCATTTTAGGTTGTCAGTATGAAACAATCTGATGTTTTAGGTCAGCTTTCTCCATTTATTAAAGATCTTCTACAGTGAAATAATAATGGTTGTATTTAGGAGCTCTCGAACAAGAATGCAAATAAGTTTGCCAATAGAAATGAGAAATTAATCAGTTTAGCCAATTTAATGTGGATTGTGTAGTTTATGACTGGTACTTAAATGCATCATTCTGGTCCTTGCACCCCTATATGACAGCTGGCTCTGTATGTTACCTGGTATAAAAAAAACAGAGATTCTCAATGATTAAACTAAATATAATAAATAAATCCCCAGATTTTTAAACAATAATCCCTTTATGTCCTAATATCATGAACAAAACTATTATCTGTGGGCATGTTGACTGTTGCATTGAAAGTCCTCCACTTGCAGACTAATTTACACACTACAGAGACCTATTTAAAGCAGACTCACAATCTCCTTCACTCTCACTTCAACAGTCAAGGCTGAACATCAAAATGCTAAACATGTGCACCTGAGTATGTGTATTTTTAGATATTTTAACTGGGAATTAATGTGGTGATTTAGTCCTTGCCAGAAGTTGCATTGCTATAATTGAAAAAGCAACAACAGTATAGCTTATTTGAAACTGTGGATGAATGAGATCACATTCCTTCAGTCTAGTTCTGTGCAATTAATGTGAAATGCATTATAGATTTATTGCAACGACAGGCCAGGGTTGGTTAAGCTGATGACCTTTGCAAAAACTGAATCACTGATTTCAAATGCCTTTTGGTTCTCAGTCGTTATGATACTTAAAGTAATGTCACGGACTGTAACTGTCTTGTTACTATCAGCAACCAGTTAGTTTGTCCTTCAATCTTTCAGCTCCAGCTCCAGGAGTCGCAGAGGATGGTTCAGGGAAGGGTACGGTCCGGAGAGAGAGACCTGGAAGACCTTCAACAGAACTTGGAGTCCCTCAATGTAAAAAACACATCACACACAGACACACACAGAGAGAGAGAGAGACATACATGCTGACCCTATTCTTCGGGTTTTTATAAGCTGCTTTGCATCAGTGACAAAGAGTTTCCAATTACCTAAATATTTATGTCAAGCCGAAGTCCCAAAAGTTCAAAATGTGTTGGTTTGAGCCTGAGGCATCATCTGTCTAATTAATAGCTCTGAGAAATCACCCTGCCTGACTGGAATTAACCTGGAATAAATGACCTGTCAACCAACACTTCCGGTTTTCTCTTAAACGGGGAATGGTTCGTGGAAACGTAGGTTTTCTGTGACCTGACCAAGAGTCAGCAAAGTAATGTGTTACTTCAACACAATATGCAAGATTTATCATGAAAGTTCTAAATGTTTTTCTATTAAGTACACCATCTTAAATTGTTGCAGTTCAGTTTAAAGTGCTGTACATCAAGTCTGGTTGAAGAAGATGAATAAACAGAAAAGTACTAAGTTAAAATTTGGATAAAGGGTTTGCCAAAGAGAAATAAAGGACATCTGACAGACGTTTATAGTCAAAACTGGGCTATGATTATCATTAGAAAAAGCAAATTAGTTATAACTATTGGCCTTCATTTTTTTATGCTGTTCTGTGGTTGATTTTAAACAAAAATACAGAGGAGAGTCTAACCCCCTATGATCTTTGTCAATTGAAGTCACAGTAAGATTCGGGCCGCAACTAACTATTATTTTTCTAATCGATTAATCTGTTGACAGTTTTTTCGATTAATAATCAGAGAGCAAAAGGTGCTTAATAGGAGATTTTTTTACAGAATTTGAACCAGGTGAAGCCAGAGCTACGCCACTTGAGGAGTTCTAGATATAGCATATTTACAGATAAACAAGGTTTTTCATCTTAAATACAAAATTTACATATTTTTTGTACAGTTTTGGCTTAATTGCTGCTCTCAGTGGGTTGTTCTTTCTGCAAATGGCATGTTTTTGTTAACTCCAGAAAGCAATTATTCAATTCCTAAATTAGTTGATGATTATTTAAATAATCGATTATTAATTATTTGATTAAATTTCACACACATGCACAGGCCTGATTACTGCCAGAACCCTAAAATCAAAAAATTACTTTACTAGAAAAATTTTTAAGAGCCTCTTTAACAACATGAAGTAGGCTAAAAGTTATACAAAATGACCCAATGTAAAGAAAGTCACAGACAGATGAGAAACACATTTATTTAGTCTGGGAAGCATTACAAAGCCAACTGCATTGGTTTTACTGTGGTTATCATGATGATGACTATCTGTAACATTTAACCATGACACTAAAAGCAAAATAAAAGAAATCGGTAAGGGCTCGGATCTTTTTCAGAGCAGTGGTGGTGAATTTCAACCCAACAAAACATGAAGGCATATGACCTTAAACTTTATCTGACTGCTGTTACACTCAAAATTAAAGAACAAACTGTTTGATGATGAATGAAGTTGGAGTTTACAACGTTGATGCATTTCATGAAGAGAAAAAATACATTCAGATTTTTCAGTATTGGACCTCCTGATAAAAGTTCAGGGCCGATTAGGATGAAGGGTTCTCTCATTTTTGGTTTAAATTCACAGTGAATCATTATTTTATCATTTATTTGCCTCCTATTACAATACAGCTGTGTAGGTTGAAGCTTCAGGAGCTGCAGATCAAAGACTAGAATAAAGACTCGTATTGGAGTTCAGTCAATAAAATTAGTTTTTAAAAGCCTCCTTTTTTTATACAGATGGTGAAAGCTTCACTGTGTTTTTAATTTTAGGTATTATCCTCGGCAGTTCTGGAGGAGAGTGAAGCTCTGTTTGATGAGATTGCACAGCGCCTGGAGAAAACTAAAAATGAGGTAAGAAGCAGGAGTTAAAGGTTCCTGGGTTTGTTCTGCAGATGTATGCAGCACTAGAACTGGTAATGATGGCAGCATACCTCCAAAGCCTTCAAAGCTTACCTCAGCATACCTCCAGAGACTTTGGTAGCAGGCATGGTGAACCTCCAAGTACAAATGTAACTCTTTAAGTTTAGATTAAGGCTTAGGAAAGAAATGCTGGTCTATTTAAATGAATTTAAGCCAGGAATTTATGTCAGTAAATGTTTTGAATGAGCAGTGCTGCTGCTGTTCATAAGAACTCTGATTCCTTTTTTATCCTTTAAGTGTTTGGTAGTTTACTTTGATGCTTTGCTGTAGTTATTGTTCCGTGCATGTATGCATTGAATGGGCCACTCTTACAATAAGAGCTTTTGAAATGTCAGAGTTTTATTATCTTTTAAAGAAAACTTTGAATGAATGTATCAGTGACGGCAAAAAAACCCGCAAAATAACAATATGAAGGGAATCTGTGAGAGTCTGCAGGAACTGCAGTTGTAATGTTAATATTTTTAAAATAACATTATGTGTGTTGCAGCATGTCAGAAAGCGTCCTTTTACACTAAAGCCTTAATTCAAAACAGTTAATGCAGCAAATGCATAAATTGCACAGTAATGATGAGACTTCGTATTCATTCATTTTGTACTTTTCTCTATATTGTTATATTACAGCCACAAACTACAATGTATTTTATTTGGATTTTATGTGATGGACCAACACAAAGGAGCACGTCACTATAAAGAGACGGGTAAATGACAAGAAAAATCTGTTAAGTGTGGCATGTATTTGTATTCAACCCCTATTGCTCTAATCTAATTTTGCTACAGAAGGTTCACTGCAATCAATGGCTCTGGAGAACATTAGTGGACAAACAGTACCAGGGAGACCAGGGAAATGCCTTGGAGAATATGACCCTAACGCAGGGTTAGATTATAAACAGCATCCAAGATATCCCAACCCGTTACAGGCCGCTGTTCAGTCTATCATTGGATTGAACAAAATGGTACCAACAAAGGTTTTGTTGAAAGAACAAATTCATACGGTTTTTCCATCAAATGGTACCAAAACTAGAAAACATTCTTCTCACAGTGAAACACTATGGTGGCCGCATCATGCTGTGGGTGCTTTTCTGCAGCAGAAGTCCAATTGATGAAGGGATGGATGAAGCTAAATAGAGGCCCATCCTGGAATAAAACCTGTGCTAAATACAATTATATTTTTGCAACACACTGCATATCACTTCTTGGCACACCTGGTAGATTGTCTGTTTATGTATTTTAGGTTCGAGTGTTGTTGGAGGCAAAAGGGCGAGCAGCGGTTGGGAGAATGGAACGAGACATCGAGATTCTGGAGAAGGACCTGGAGGAGCTGAGGAAGAGAGACGAGGAGATCAGCCAGCTACTGCAAACCGAAGACAATGTCCAACTGTCACAGGTGACGAGGGTAAGAGGGAGAAATCATCAATGTAAAACTATTTTAAAAAACGAAGCCTCCAAAAAGGCAGAAAAAGCCTGAGCTACTGCTGCTTGGATTTGTTGAAGTAAATGATCTGGAACACGGTTGGTGGGTTTATTCCAGAAACAACTTCCGAGGAGAGTGTTTCTGGAAACAGAGATGACACCAGCATCATGTAACTCTTTTTGCTAGGAAATGAAGAGAGCAACTGGAAAGAAAGGGAGGGCAGGTTGGAGCTCCAGTGTAATTTTCTCCTCTCTGTCATTACTATTGGTTCAGGCAGCCCCACTGCTCTGCAGCCCTCTCACCGCTGATCCGCTCTCCAGAGCCTTCAGCCTGCCCACAGAGGCCTTCAGTGATGCTAGAAAAGCACTGAGCCACCTCCGCAGCAGCATTGAGGACACCTGCACAGAGGGGGTCGACAAGATCAGCCGTGCAGGTACGCAAGGTGACCTGCAGTTAAGAGAGCGGACAGCAGATATAGTGAAACGTGAAAATGTTAGTCATAAATGCTCCTCGTGTTAACTTCAAGTTCCCATCAAAAAACCACTTGCCTTTAACTGCATATAGATTTATGTGCTTCCCCTGCACTGCGGGCACATTCCCTCTGTTTAACACGTTGTTTTTCTTCCAGGTAATGAGAACTATGTCTTCGGTGGTGAGCTTGTAAACGGTAAGCTTAAGTAACAAGATCTTCAGATGCACCCACACACCCCACTGTGTCCTGCCTCTGTGGGAGAGTCATGTCTGAGGTTTTTACGTGACATTTAACGCTGCGACAGTTAATTAATAATGTTAAAGAGAACAGGGCGTTGTCTGACATGTCCCTCTCTGGCTCGTTTCCAAATCTCTTAATCTGGAGTTTAATCTAGTTCTTTAAAAATTCCCATTTTATTTAAAATTATTAAATTAATTTTTTTACATTTTTTCATACTAACTAGATAATTAGTTAGTCATTATATTCCATCATTATATTTCATCATGCCTCAGATGTATTATACCTGTTAAACTTCAACAGAAATTGAATTAACCTCCTGACAATTCCTGTCAAAAGGTTAAGAATTGACATAAAACATGAATGTGAAGGGATTTCAAATCTTTTACATCATTTATTGAGCTGTTAATTTTACACACTGCATTTTAGCTGCTAAAAAAAGAAATGACTTTTGAATTCAGTTCAGGAAGCGCACTTTCTTGTGCCAAAAAAGTTGAAAAAATGGCTTGCTCACTACTTCCATTTCATACCTATGCATTACCATTTTGTCATTTTCTACTTGCATTTAGTGCCTGTAAACAGCTTTATTTCTACTCTGCTTTAACTCCACGTTCTAAAACCACATTACAGCATCTCCTAAACTAAAGTTTGCCTTTCCGTCCTCCACCATTTAAAACCAGGACATGTTTTGATGTGAAGTTGGTTGATTTATTTTTTTCTAAATAAATGCTGTCATCTTTGTTTGGTGGGGAAGGTGGCCAGGATTACCGGGTGGGGAACTGCAAACCTCAGCAATCCCAATCCGTGGAGCAACAAAACAGTAGGGGTATGTGGAAGATTATAGAGTATGTTGGATATTTCTTTCTGAAATAAAACATCCTTTACAAACATTTTGATTACATTAATTTCTCTTTTTTTACATTAAACTTTACAGCTGTTCCAGTTTCATTTCCTCTGTCCATATTGTGCCTGCAACCACCTGATCAGAGGATGAGGGCGGCTTTACTCAGATGTAAGAACTTTATTTGAATAAGCTTTTCTCAAAAGTGTTTCACGAGAAAAGTTGCTGGTCCATCACAGGGTTAAGAGTCAGATAAACGTGCATGCTCACACTCATACTCACTGCAATTTGAGAGGAAAATTGATGCAAGCACAGGGACAACATGCGTAGTCCACACAGGAAAATCATCACCAGGAAATTAAACTGAAACCTTCTCTCTCTCTCTCTCTCTCTCTCTCTCTCTCTCTCCTCAAGCTTTCATTTACCATCTTTCTATTTCATCGCTCTCTGTTTGTTCTCTCCATACTTTTATTTACCACATAATGAGAATCTTGCTGGGAAATCAGAGAGCCCTGTCTAGACTGCCTTCAATAATAAATGACAATCATGATGTATTTATGACATTCTGGTTTATTATTAAGACCAGTGCTTCTACCTGTTCCAGTTGACAAGATGTCACTCTTCTGGCACCTTGTTAGGCATTAATAATACATGTGGAGGAGGATTAAGGTTGGGCATGCAATTTGTCCCATCAGTGTCAAAACGTCTTTTAAATACTGGACAGCTTTTCACATCTGGACCAGTGACAGGTATACCATAATAATACAGTGGGAGGAAATAACCTAAAAAGTTTGCACATCTAGAGGCTGACATTTTTTGGCCTGTTTGTCTTAGGTCAAGCTCAGCCAGATTGGATGGAGAGTGTCTGTAAACATTCACAGATTTAGGTCTGGACTTTGACAGAGCCATTCTAACCCATGAATGTGCTTTAATCTAAACCCTTCTTTTACAGCTCTGACTGTATGTTTAGGGTCATTGTCCTGCTGGAAGGCGAACCTCGCCTCTCAAGTCCTGCAGCCTCTAACAGGTTTTTCATCCATTTTGTGCTCAGCTCTAACCTGCTTCCCTGTCCCTAAAGGCGAATTGGTTGCACTGAATTTATTTTGGGGTATGAGGGTAAAAGGGCCTGAATGCAGATGGACGCCACATGTTTCAGACTTCTATTTGAAAAAGATTTTGAAAGTATTGTGGCTTTTTATTTCTTGTACTTCACAATTATGTGTGACTTTGTGTTGGTCTGTCACATAAAACCCCTTTCACAATGCCTAAAGTTTTCTCTGTTAAAAGGAAAATTCATCAGCTTACAGAATGTGCTGAATAGCTCCTTGCCCAAGCCAATAAACCCTGACCATTTTCCATCGTTTCCAATATGAATGTTTAATTGAGGATTTTTGAATGCCTTCTTACAAAAAATGCAAAATTACTGTAAAGATCCTACTTACGGCTTTTCAACTGTTTCTAACATTCCTTTCTGCTGTCCTCAGATTCATGTCGTCTGTCCTTGGACTCTAACACAGCCCACCCCACCCTGCTCCTCCTTGAGGACCCTCAGGGGGCCCACTGTGGCGAGGACACACAGCCGCACCCGCCTCACCCACATCGGTTTGATTCAGTGGCGCAGGTCCTGTGCAGGGAGGGTCAGTTCGGTGCTGCCAGCTACTGGGAGGTGGAGTGGAGGGGCAGTGGATGGGTCGACATTGCCATCACGACGTTGTCAATCGGACGCAAAGGCGGCGGAAAGCCCTGCCTGCTTGGGCGCAACGAGAACTCCTGGCGACTGAGGTGTACACATACAGGTTACTCTGCATGGCACGACAACCGCAAGACCACAGTGGCTGCCCCGCCCTGCCCAAGGATCGGGGTGCTCCTGGAGCGACAGAAAGGGGCCTTGTCTTTCTACAGTGTGTCCGACACGGTGGTGCTCCTACACACTTTTCACAGCCAATTCTGTCAGCCGTTGTACCCGGCTTTCCGTTTGGATCTGGACTCCACTTTGCGCATCTGTCCCTACGAGGGAGCTAATGCAAGTAGGACCTAAAGGTCATTATGTAGCAGTTTAAATGATCTGCTGCCGAAAAATGCTGTAGTGATGGAAACACTAAAAAATATACCAAAGACAATCCAAAACACATTTTTTTAATTGGATTGAAAATATTTTTTATGCAGTTTCTTGCATATCTGATTTGATATTCATTTGTTTGTTTTTTTTTTTGAGAAAAAATCTCTTGGATCAATGTCAATCAATGTCAAACTGCACTGCCCAGAGCTTAATACAGACAAACACTTGAGTGTTTCTACCAATAACTAAATTATTAATGGAGAGATCAAATAAACTATATTTTTAATACACAATGCTGCCAAATATTTGAAACTGCTGTTGGCCAATTTTAGGAATTAGATGAGGTTCTGAGAACAACCCAAAAACACAAATTAAAATATCGGGAGGTAGAATTTCTAAATTAAATGACAAAAAAAGGGGCTAAAATTGTATTTTAAACCTTAGTTAGTGACGGCAGTGACATGTCGCATTATCTTCACAGCATGTAAAGCAGAAGTGATGAAAAGAAAAGAATAGACACCCTGGACCACCCTAGTTTACCAAAGAGGAAGAGAAACTGAATGAAAAACAACTCATCGACCAAAGAACGTAATAAACCGGTTTTATTTTCTGCAGTGTGCAATTTAACTTTAAATAATGGAGACGGATTGGTGTGGAAAACATGAACACTGTGTCAGATCTTTATTTATGTGGACCCTAAAAATATGTTCTGACAGTCTGGTAGTGCTGTTCTTATTTAGAATATAATTAAAGACGTCCATTCAGCATGATGAAGGTATGAAAATGTGAGAATCTCCAATCTGTAAATGCTTATCAGCAATACAATACCTCAAATAAAATATTAAGTTGTTTGTATAAAACAAAGTGGTTTTATTTGGGATTTAATTACACTGGCTCCTGTTTGAGTTCAGAACCAGAGGCACGTTTCTTTCCTATCTTTGCACTTTTTTCAAGTAAAATATCATAAAGCAAATGAAAAGATCTTTCTTTAATATATAAAGATATTGATGAATAATGCAGGTTTGCCGTTTTCCTTCAGCTTCAAATATCTTTACTCAACCAAACAATTTAGCTACTTAGGACCTGCTTCATATTAACTGTGTGGTTTAAAAAAACAAAGGTGCATTTCATCAAACCAGAATATCATTGAAACATTCATTTCTTCCAAAATGACATTTGAAAAGGGAAACTCGTGTTTTATATGAATTCATTACTCACAGAGTGATTTATTTCAGAGGGGTTTCTTTCTAATAGTTTTAATTATGGCTTACAGCTAATGAAAACACAAAATCATTTTTTATAGAACATTATTTTATTATATAATATCAATAAAAAAGGATTGTTAATACATATTCATGTTATTGCCTAGACAATCATAGGGAGGACTGCTGACTTACACTGACTAACCCCACAAGGAAGGTAATCTACAAAACGCTACTGGTAAAGATACTAGCTGTTCACAGAGACCTGTGGAAAAAGGTGCACAAGCAACAATGTTAACCACAACCTGGACAGGATTGTGACTATGAGTTCCTTCAATATTTGTGGAAGATTCACAAGGTGTGGATTGCAGCTGGAGTTAAAGTTGACGAGCCACCATACATAAACGTGTGAGTATGTTAAGCCACTCTTGAACTGGAGATGCCGTAAGTGTCTAACCTGAGCTAATAGAGAAAAAGAAATGAACTGTTGCTCTGTAGTTCAGTATTTTTTTCCGTTGAGAGTAAATTTGCATTTCAGACTCTGAATCCAAGGTGCTTGAGGTTCAATGTTTCTAGAATCAGCCATGATTTGGGGAGCCAAAGTCAGCACAGTTGTCTACCAAGATATTTTCGAGCTCCCTGCTGAAAAGATCTATGGAGAAACTGATTTCATTTTCCTGCAGGTATTGGCACAGCCCCAAACTGTCAAAAGTATTGTGAAAAGGAGGATGGGAGACACCAGACCCAACAATGCAGACGAGCTATTAAAGCAGCGTCAGCTTCGTTAACACCTCAGCATTGCTGCAGATCTTTCTGAGAAATTGAATTCCAGCTTTTTATTAGCTGTAACCCATAATCATCAAAATTACCACAATTAAATGCTGGAAATATTGGCCTGTGTAATTAATCTTTATAATGCAGTATATGAGTTTGTCATTTTTCAGTGACTGAAGCACATTATCTTAACAGATTGGATTCACATCAGGAAGGCTGTTTTGTTGCAGAATGATCAAAGACAATCAGAAAACTTTACTGATGATGCCAGAATCTAAGTGCCTGCTGGCTTGAGTATGCACAACACTAAAGTTTCTGACAAAACTGGGTGATAATGCTTAAGGTAAGTGCAAATCAGAGCCATCTGATTACCTGTTCTGCCTTTGCATGCACTGCATACCTCCTAATTCAACTAGATGAAATCATATTAACATCCAATCCGATCCTGTCCCACCAATACAGGAAATTAACTCAGTCAAGTTTAATTCATTTATTTATCTTTTACATAAGAAAATAAGGCAACATGGGAGACACCTTCCATCTTTCCTTAGCCGTTGTATTTTAGTAATTTTTTTTATTAAATTCAAAGACAACAAATGATATACAATTAACTATTTTTGAAGGCATTTCTAGGAATAATACCATATCAGCACATCTAATTCTACTGTTTTAATTCTGCGAAGTATGGACTGTACAGTTAATTTGTCTCTTTCTTTAAGGATGTTCTTTTTTACAATTTATTAAAATATGATTTTGACTGTAGATTTTAAGCATTAAATCCAACATCTGAAATAAATTTTTTTGTTACACTCAACAGTGTGATCTTGTCTGACCTGCTTCACCATATGGGAGTTGTGTTCCTGTTACTCTTTAACCCATAAAAACAAACGTGTGCGAATTTTTTTTTTTTTTTAAATGAAGCATTTTCCAGCATGTACATTACAGTGGTGTCAACCTTTATGATGGGAACAAATTGTACTTGCCCAACTTGTCAACATTATACCTTCTCTTAATATGGAAATTGAATTTAGTGTATTATTGGCCCAATGGAAAAATAAAAGAGAAGTAAGAAAGACGCATGGATTTTTATCTAAAGGATTTAGAAAATAGCTACAAAAAGAATCACTAAAATGAAAATGTGGTTGTTATTTAAGTAGAAAATTATCAGTTTGATATTTTTAATCCTTCTAAAACTAAAATGACCTTCAGTCTAATTACAGAGCTGAAGAGGTCCAAACATCACTAGACATACACTGTTGGTTCATCGGTTCTTTGTGCGGTGTGTGTATTTCTGTCTATGGTGTTGAGCGACTTGTACAAAATTCTTCTTTCAGCTATCGGCTTTAGGGATGAAGACCATTGTCTCTGTCCCAATCAGTGCAGAGACACTGTTCTTTATCAGTTTGTTCAGATTTCTGCGTCATAGCTTCTGATGCTGCTGCACGTTCATCCAAAGAGAAAAAACGTCTAACTGTGAATCCAAAATTTATAAAAGGAGCAGATCCAGTTGAGTTTTTAAGAGACATTGGAGGTAGCCCTTCAAGATTTCTCTGATAGGCTTTGACTACATTTAAAGGCAGATGACCCTTACAACATCAGGTGACAAATAATCAACTAGACCTTAAGGCTCAGCATTTTATCAAAAACGGGAATTCCACCGGAGATACTCTGTGTTTGGTTTTGTTATCCAAGAATCCTTGTCAGGCGCCTGGCAAAATGCCTACGGAGGCACAAAGACAGACTAAAGCAACAGAACATGTGACATTGCTGCTAGTTATGCATTTTTGTATTCCTTCCTTGAACAGCTGCAGTAAAAAAGCTGCTCAAAATGCTGTAATTTACTTATTTTGGTGAGGCTGTTTTGAAATTAACTTGAATGAAATTTTGTTTTAAAGCAGTCTACTGAAGCAAATAAATGCATACTCTTTATGTGGAATATATATATAAATAAACCTCTTATAATGACGATCATAATGGTGCATCACTTCACAAAACTAAATAGCTTTTTTTTTCTTTCTTTTTTTGACAAATCTGTACAAATGTCATGAAATGGTGTAGCATGATGGCGACCCTTACACAATTTACTTTTTGTCTAGGAAAGTAGGCAAAATAAAATAAATAAAAGTATTTATGTGTATTATTATTATCAATATTAATAAAAATCCACCTCGCAATCTACTAGGGTATTTTTAACATATAATAAAAAAAAAATAAAAATATACCTTTTCCAGCCCTGTATATTATCTAGAACTGAAGGTTTCGCCTGACAGTCTTGACTGGGGGTTAAACTTACCCAGCACTCTAAGGCTTCCCATGTGGAATTTCGTCACATGACCAAGTCTCATATAAACATATGTCATATGATTTCGCGTTAGTTTTTCAACATGGCGGTCCACCTCCGGCTCCCAACGGCCGTTTTGCTGTTAGTCTGCAGCGGGGTTTTAAGTTTTCCTGTTGGCCAGGAGAAAAGAGACACCACCTGCGGATACCAGGTTACTCACTCCGGGTTTAGTATGTTTTTACAGTTTGAAGAGTTGTTTCGTGTTTCAGCTGCCGGAGCTATTTTCACTTTCACTCAAGACTTTTTTTTTTTTTTTTTTTTTTTTGTGAGCTTTCAGTTTGTGTACGGAAGTTAGTTTGGATGGTCGACATCTAGAACAGGTTTTATTCGTGTTTAACAGCACAACAGTGTGCTGGTACTTCCGGTTGTTGAAAGCGTTTGTGTTGATAAGGTGTTTTTTTATGTGTCTAGTCATGTCATGCCACCAAGTCCACCATGCTGAATGTCCACCTGGTCCCTCACACACACGACGACGTGGGCTGGTTGAAGACCGTGGACCAGTACTTCTATGGAGGTCGGTCTCAAATCACAAACAACAACTCATGCAACGTCTCACCAATCTGATCACTTAGTTAAAGATCTTCTTTTCATGTCTTTACCTGAAATGTTTCCAGTCACTTTTGGTGGAATGTCTGAAATGAATTAATAATACAATAACCATTAAAAATAAAAAATAAAAAAAGGTGATGGTCTGCCAAAAACTGACTGGGTGTGACAAAAAAAAAACACTAATTTGTGTCCATTTTAAGGCTTTTTTTCAGTGCGGGACTGACTGCATTCAGTAAGATCTGTAAAATAGAATCCCCCTGAGTGAAACAGAGTAAATTTAAGGTAGAACTCTGTCAGTGTGGTTAAAAACAAAATCTTTTTAGTTATATTGTGCTGTACACAGGACTTACCTGTGCTATCGTTTTATAAATATGACCTAAATGTTGCTTTTGTTTGGGTTTTTTTTTTTTTTTAATAATCATTTTTGAGTTGCCTTCATCACAGTCCAGTTAAAATGGTTCTAAACCTAAAGCTTAGTGCAGACAATTCGTTAAAACTTTGTTGTTATTGCTGCAGTCCTGTTCAGAATTTAAGTTTGCAGATATTTATGACAAACTACAAACAGGTGAAACTGACACTTTCATTGGGAGAGCAATGCAAGCTTTGGTGTAATCTTTACAGTAGTGAAATGATCGAATACACAGTTTTTATGCGAAACGAAGCAACATTTTATAGAACAGGGAATTAAAATCTTATTATTCTCATATACTGACTACCATCTAATTTTTTTTTTTAATTTAGTACCAATCTGGTAAAAAAATATTGCAGTTTCTTTTTTTTTTCTTTTTTTTAATGACCAAGTTATCTGGAGCAAGATTGGGACCAAGTTACTACTTACACATGCACAAACTGAAATATCTAAGGCTGAATTTATTAACAACTAAAACAACCTGTAGTCAGTTGTATATTTTGACATAAATCCCAGTTTTCTTTTAACACAGAATGCAAAAATGTTGGTGTTTCAGGACCATTCTGTCCCCTGTTCTCTGTCAACACTTTTTACTACACCAAAAAATGTTATAGTTTTATTACAGTTGCATGACAAGCTTGCATGTATCATCACTTTTGTGTCATATACTCTCACTAGATTGCCCCCAGTGGATTATTCAGGTCATTTGACATTAGAGCTTAAGTTATATCTTATACGAATATGGTGACCAATCGACAAATCAGCACAAATCAAGATGTTTGCTCTCAGTGATGCAGCTTTTCTACTGCTGAGTCTAAATGCTCCTTCAGATCATGACCCTTACAGCACTAAATTATCTGACTTTTTTGCATCTGTGTGTAGATCGTAACGACATCCAACACGCTGGCGTTCAGTACATTCTGGACTCGGTGGTGGATCAGCTGTTAAAGAATCCAGACAGGCGGTTCATCTATGTTGAGACGGGCTTCTTCTACCGCTGGTGGAAGCAGCAGAGCTCCAGCATGCAGCAGATGGTCAAACAACTGGTCAACGAAGGTACAGGAACCAGTGCTGAGCATGTGCGTTAACACTGGGAGATTTTAAGCTCATCCTGACTGAAGGCTTTCTCTTCCAGGACGGCTGGAGTTTGTGAACGGTGGCTGGTGTATGAGCGACGAGGCCACCACGCACTACAGTGCTGTCATTGACCAGATGACCATCGGGCTGAGGTTTCTTAATGAGACCTTCGGGATCTGTGGTCGCCCCCGCGTCGCCTGGCACATTGACCCCTTTGGTCATGCTCGTGAACACGCCTCTATTTTTGCACAGGTAGCTTAAGCTAAACAAAACTGTTATAGAATGCAGTTTTAGACAATAGTTGGTGAATAAGTGGCTGTGAAATGTTTTGTAGCCTTACTTATTACAGCCCATACTTTCACTTACAATTTTCTTTCCTGGAACTTAGGGGATACCCTACTGGAACGTGGAGGTTACTCTTCTGTGGCTTAGAGTTTACTTTCACAGAACTTAAGGGGTTACTTTCTCGAAACTTAGAGATTACTTTCCTGGAACTTGGAAATTACTTTCCTGGAACATAGTTTTCTAGTGAGATGCAGTCAAAGTTCTAATGTGTTTGTGTCCGTCGCGTTCCAGATGGGATATGATGGCTTCTTCTTTGGTCGCCTGGACTACCAGGACCGGAATCGCAGAATGAAGGTGAAGGAGCAGGAACTTCTCTGGAGAGCCTCTGACAGTCTCACACCACCGATGGCTGACCTCTTCACTGGTAAAAAAAAATACCCCTGTTGTACTTCATAACCTAAGAAACCTGCTGTAGCAGAATATGAAAATGCCCTTTATTTGCATTCAGGAATTCTTCCCAATGGATACAACCCTCCTGAGGGATTCTGCTGGGACCAGCTCTGCAGTGACGCACCAATCAGAGACGACCCTGATCTTGAAGATTATAACGTGGATGATGTTGTCTGGCGCTTCCTTCACGCCGCCAAGAGTCAGGTTTGTCGACAATCGTAAAACCTTCAAGGTGCCAGTTACCTGCTTATTGTCTGAATGAATTAACAGTTAGATAAAAATTTTACTAAATTTAGCAGATACTAAATTAAGTTTTACTTTGAATATAAATATAATTTGCCATAATTGGACATAATAGTAAATAAACAATTACTATTTATTTTACTATTACTATTTTACTATTCCAGTCTCAGATATATAGGTGTTTTTTAATACTGATAAATGGAGCATTGACATTGAATTAAAATGTAAGTTACTGTGCAATCCATGGTTTATTGTATAGTATAAATAATGCTCAGTGCTGTAAAATCGTGCCCTGCGATGGACTGGCGTCCTGTCCAGAGTGTACCCCGCCTCCCGCCCATAGACTGCTGGAGATAGGCACCAGCTTCCCAACGACCCATTATGGAAGAAGCGGGATAGAAAATGACTGACTGTAAAATCGTAGCTAAATGTCGTTCACACTCTGATCACTAGATGGCAGTAACGTGCCTCCGTTACAATCCTTGTGATGTGTAGAACAGGGGTGAGCAGACTTTACTATGTAAAAAGCCATATTTTTCCTAACTTCTACTCTACTAAATCAAGTTTTATAAATACTTACTATATAAACGTTTTGACTAGACTAGAAAGGCTTTATAATTTTTTGAAAATTCAAAACAAAGAAAAACATCAAACCTTTTACAAAAAAATGACCACATTTTCTTAAACATGACCAAAATAATCTAAAAAGGCTAATTGGTTTCTAGCCTAAAGACAAAAAAAACATTCTTGTCATTGCATGAAAGTTTTCATTTCCATTCTATATCAAAGCCCTTTCAGTTCAATAAAATTATTTGCTAAAGCTGCTTGGAGCCACTGTAGAGAGGCTAGATTGCAGATCTAGAATATGCATCAACAGACAATTTTTTTCTATATTTATGTTCTCATTATTTGAATGAAGCATTGTTTCTTTTTTTTTCTCTAAGGCTCTAGTGTATAAGACCAATCACATCATTATGACCATGGGCTCAGACTTTCAATACGAGAACGCCAATCTGTGGTACAAGAACCTAGACAAGCTGATCCGCTACGTCAACGCCCAACAGACCAATGGGAGCAACGTCAATGTGCTCTATTCTACTCCATCCTGCTACTTGCAGGAGCTGCACCGAGTAAACCTCACTTGGTAAAGTTGTCTCAGAAATGTGTTTGTTGGAGCAAGAATGTGAAGCCTTTAGCCTAATAACAAGAAATATAAACAGCTATATCAATCCCATTTTTCTTCTTCATCAAGGTCTTTGAAGACGGATGATTTCTTTCCCTACGCGGACAATGCTCATAACTTCTGGACAGGATACTTCACAAGCCGACCAGCGCTGAAACGTTACGAAAGGATCAGCAACAGCAACCTGCAGGTTACTTAGGTTCATTTACTTCACAAAGATGCAAGACCTTGATCCTTTTTCCATCTAACATGTAAGAAAGTTGAGAAAAGACTATAAGTTAGCTATTATTTATGAAGTGTTTAAATTCTTGTATGTGTAAACTTTTTTTATAAACTTGGTACTTATTCAGATTTATAGCTGGGTGCATTTCTCTTTATTTGTCTATTTTTTTATTTTTAACAGTCTTGTAATCAGCTGGAGGTTCTGGGTGGTCCAGTTTCCAGGAAAGGTATTTTTGGACTGGGTGACAGCGAGACTTTGAGTGAGTTTTTTGGAATAAAGATATTTAGTTTGTTTGTCGGAAGCTCACCGTGTTTGAGCCATCTTATTACATATCTCCTACAACAAGAAGTCTTTCCAATGTCTGCGTTAGTCACTCTATAGGCTTTCCAGAACCTCTTTTTATTTTACTTTTTTATATTGTCCAAATTATAAAACAAGAATCAGCAGCAAATGTCTAAAACAGGTAACTGCAATCTGCAGCTTTGGAGCTGCAAGTGGCTCTTCAGAGCCATAACAATGGCTGTAAATAATTTTGGCTTAAAAACTACAGAAAATCAACTAATGTTTTTAAATATATATATGATAACAACTGCAGGTTTTAGCAGTTTTTCAGTTTTGTTTTCATGGAATAATTGCATTGAATTTCCACAACAGAGCAACACTGAAAGTACCATTAATATTTTTTTAGATCTAATTTTGTTTTCAGTAGTTTGGAAACTGTGTTTTTGTTTATGTTTTTTCCACAAATATCAACAATCCCATAGAAGAAAATGTATCCATCCTCTTTTTTTTGCAAAATGTTTTTCTTTATTTTAAAACCTAAAAATAGAACTAAAACGGTGGTTCTTTAAAAAATGACAACAAATTTCCTATAGTAGATATTTATCAAAAATTAGAAGTGGTCTTTTTTTTCCCCCTATAGATCATGTAACATTCGTGGCTCTAAACAAGCTTTATTTGGCTGCACTTTTGGCAGAAATACCTCTTTGGAGTGTAAAGGTTGCAGAACCCTGATCTAAAAGTTCATTATGTTCTGTTTGCTGAAGTAACCCAAAAAACTAAACTAAAATCTACAGAAATCGGAGCCACAAATATCTAGAAGTGAGAAGCTAGAATTGTACAAGTTGAAGCATTTTTTCTATTCATAGTTAAATCATTCACCCAACAGCATCCCTGTTTGTTCTATATTTATGTTACAGATTCGTAATGCCCTAACAGCATAAAATATTTAGCTGTAGCTCCCTTACTCAAATGTTCTCCCATCATTTTATTACCTTTTATGACCTTCAGTCTTTATAGGCTAGCTATTTATAGACTTGGAGTTTCTAAATTGTACCTGTTTACTAATAAACAGGATGATTGGTTTCACTTTAGACAATACAGCGGTTCATCAGGCTTTCCTCTTGTAAGCGCAACAACATGAGACATTTTATGCATAAAACAGCCGGATTAATTGTGATTAATCAATTATTGAAATAATTGTCAACTAATTTAATAATCGTTAACTGGAGTATCCAGACTATAAAACATGCCATTTGCTGAAGGACAATCCACTTGGAGCAATAATTAGGCAAACATTTTACAAAATATATATTCATTTTGCATTTAAGATGAAAAACCTTTTTTTTTATATATATATATATATATGCTCTGTCAAGAACTCCTGAAGTTGCATAGTTTTAGCTTCACCTGGTTCAACTTCTGTAAAAAAAAAAAATTCCTACTAAGCCCATTTGCTATCTGCTTATTAATTAACAAAACAGTCGATGGATTTATGGATTAGCAAAATAATTAGTTGTAGCCCTACATTGATATATTTAATACCTGAGCTCCTGCAGTGTCTAGTTCAAGCAGCGACTTAAATGAGGAAAGTGGTGCAGGAATATTAGGCACATTTAAAAAAAATAATAATAATTTTCTTGTTAATGTTTCCAGACCACTGTCTGACAGATGTTTATTTGTGCATTGGTTTGCAGGAAAAGCAATGGCTGTGGCTCAGCACCATGATGCAGTGTCAGGAACAGAGAAACAACACGTTGCAAATGACTATGCCAAGAGGCTAGCCAAAGGCTGGCAACACTGCCAGGTATTCAGAAGCGATTATGTTACTTGCTTTACTCCCGTATAAAACCTTGCTGCTATTAATATTGAAGTCTGAGGGAAAACATGCGTTCTTCATGCTGATTATGATGTAATCTTTCCCTCAAAGAAGTGTTTGCCTGATGCAACATGTTTTGTCAGGTTTTGGTCAGTAACAGTTTGGCTTCTCTCACCGGCTCCTCTGCTGAAAGAATCTACTGTGATAACCTCAACGTCAGCATGTGTCCTCTTACTGAGTCCAGCAAAAAGGTGAACATAGAGACACAAACACTCAAAATAGGATTTAACTTAAACCTGGACTTAATAATGGCACCTCTAAAATCATGTCTTATCCCTAATAAGTGTTCTGGTCTGTGTTAATATAACATTTGAACTCGAGCGCTGCAGTGGTTATGTTAATATAAGCTCTGTTTCTGTGTCCTACCGCTCTCCTTTAGTTCTCTGTCAGCGTGTACAACCCTTTGGGGCGGACTGTCACTTGGCCGGTCAGGCTGCCGGTCAATGGAACAGCGTACAGCATAACTGACACTCAGGGCAAATATGTGGACTGTCAGGTTTGTATATGAAGTTGCTCATTTATTAGTTCCTAACTCTTTGCTAGAAGGGTGATGAATAAAGATTGATGATTTTGAGCAAAATATAAATGTGTAACCTCACGACTGCTTCTTTCTGTCTTGTGTTTTAAAGGTGCTTCCAGTTTCCAGAGCCACTCAGGAAGTGAGGAGGAATCGGGGCTTTGCTAGCAATGAACTGGTGTTCCAGGTTCAAGCTCCTCCTCTGGGCTACAGCACATATTCTGTGTCCCTGCTTAAGGACCAACCATCGTCATCTTTACTTCCACACGGGGCCCCTACAGTCATCCAGAATAAGGTCTTTAGACATAATCATCATAGATATTTGTATGGACAAAATGATAGTTATGTCTTTTAGAAATAAAAACTATTCTGAATGCATCACTCTTAGAAATGAGCATAACTAAATAGTGATTTTTTTTTTTCTTAAATGATGTGTGCATGGGCTTCAGTTCCTGCAAGTGACCTTTGACCCTGACACTGGCCTCATGACCGGTTTGACCAACCTGGAAACCAAACAGACCATAAAGCTTACGCAGAATTTCTACTGGTTGGTGTTTCTCACAAAACAGAAACACAGAAGATATTTAAGCAAATCTTTTTTTAACCTTATGCCTTCAAATGATTAATATTGTGTGCATGTGTGTATATTGGATATTTTAGGTACAATGCCAGTGACGGCAACAACTATGAGAGTCAGCAGACCTCTGGAGCCTACATCTTCAGACCGAACTCCTCCACACCTTTAATGGTCAACAGTAAGGCCAAAGTGGAGAGCTTTCAGGTAGAGTGAGCAGCATCCTGGTTACTGTGTGTTTACTTTTAGTCTGATTTAAACCTTTGTTATATTTAAACTCACGACCTTAGCCTTTAACTTTGACAAAGTGCAGATCAGATTTCCTTAATGTAAGATTATAACGTTTTTACAGACACTTTTAAGTTATAAAACCACTAAAACAGCATACTTGTAATTTTGTAATGTTGTACCCCCAGAACTCAGTGGTGCAGGAGGTGCGGCAGTGGTTTGCTCCATGGGTGTCTCAGGTGGTCCGTCTTTATTCTGATAGCAAAGCTGTGGAGCTGGAGTGGACGGTCGGTCCTGTGCCGGTAAAGTGAGTGTCAATCTCCCAAATGCTAAATCTTTGTGAGTTAGGAAAATAATCAGTAGGTATAACATGTAGATGTTTTAGATGTCTTGTTTTATATCTTTTTTGTGGTCTATGAATGTATTTGTTTAATTTTAAAATGCATCATATTTGCTTTCTATGCATTAGTGACAAACAAGGGAAGGAAGTGATCACTCGTCTGGACACCAGCATTAAAACCTCTGAATTTTTCTACACCGACTCCAACGGCAGAGAGGTCTTGCAGAGAAAGTAAGATAAAAGGCTCAAAATATATCTTTTTTTTTTTTTTTTTAATGAAGAAAACTAAAATAGTTCGATATTTGGATTTTCTTTCTAACAGGAAAGACTTCCGTCCTACTTGGCAGCTGAAGCAGACCGAGCCCATTGCTGGAAATTACTACCCCATCAACTCTCGTGCCTTTGTAAAGGTCTTAAATGCTCTTTTTCTTTTGCTAATGAGTTTGTCAGTGTGTTTTATTCAATGTCTCGCAATACTACCTGTAGTTTACTGTGTGCCTGTATTCAGGATGACATGGACCAACTCACAGTAGTGACAGATCGCTCACAAGGAGGAGGGAGCATATACAATGGATCTCTGGAGATCATGGTAAGGCGTGGTTGCCTCAATTACGTATATTTCTTTAAAAAGTTTAAATAGGTTATGATTGTTTAAAACAAGCCATAGCCTTAACCACAACTGATGAGAAAAAGCTGTTGCAGTGTTTCTTATCATATATGTAGGTGAATTAAGGTTAATGTTTTAGACCCTTCCATGGGTCTAAAACATAACAGAAGCACATGTACAATTTAGGGGGCTACTTCAAAATGATGGATTAAATAAGTTTTTGTTGTGATAATTGTCTAGTTTTTTTTCTTTTACCTCAATTAATAATGGCCGGACCATCTAGGACCTAGACTACAGTGCTCTATACACAGTCGGTTTCCTCAGGTAGTCGGATGTTATCAGCTAAATTAATCAGAAAATTGGTCCGACTGCCTTGCTTTTGGAAGCCATCTCAAGCATTTGGCATGCCGAGGTGAGGAAATCTTCATCAGTGCAAACTGAGAATCTGCACAGCATTGCATGAGAGTGTGTAGCATCATTATTGGGGCTTTGTTGCGTAAAATTTGCTTAAAACTTGGACTTGGAAAATATAGCACATCTGTTATAGTGGTGGATAAATAAAATGTGTTTGAAACTGGTTTGTGCACACAATTTGTTTTTTTCTTTTTGCAATCTTTAGTGATATTATCTATACTTGAATAGAATAAACATAGAAATAACCTTTATTGTCCCTCAGTGGGGACATTTGGATTTAATTGAGCACCGGTGATTAAATAGAAGTTCTCATCCTCGCACATGTTTTAGTGGACTAACAGAAATGCCATATGTCTAACGGGACTACAAATATTACTCCCCAGCTCCACCGCCGGCTGCTGTATGACGACTACAGAGGTGTTGGTGAAGCTCTCGATGAGAAATCTGAAATCTTCCCACACGGACTGGTAGTCCGCGGTCGCCTCCTCCTCTCCCTCGAGCGTCCTGCAAGCGCTGCAGACGCACACCGTCCCCTGGCCCAGGAGGTCGTGTCACAGCCACTCCTGTCATTTACTGATGGAGACCTAAACCAGAACGCTCGACTGGAGGTGAACAGGGCTGGGTGGAGATGTTGGTTCGGGTTATTTTGTTCTTTGTTGCCACAAACTAATTGCTATGTATGGCTTTAGTATACTTACTTGCATTTTGACCAACAACTCTTTTAGTTGCGTATTTTCAAGTGTAATCCCCTCGTTAGAAAATGTTTAATTGGCATGTTATTCTTAAATGCCAATGTTATTGTTACGTTTCAAAGTTGTAACATAAGTCTCCCAACATGAGAATAATAACTAAAGCAGCTCATAAGCGACCTTAGATATGTAGATAGATGGTGTGAATGAACCAAGCTGAACAAAATTAAAGTAAATTGGATTTTGTTTTTTTGTTTTTTTCAATTTTAGTTTTCAGGTCTTCAGGCTTCGCTTCCTCCTGCTGTCCATCTCCTGACACTGAGTCAATGGGACAAGGAGTCAGTCCTGCTGAGGCTGGAGCATCAGTTCCAGAGCTGGGAGAGCAAAGTCAACTCTCAACCCGTCACAGTCAACCTTCAGGTCAGATATTCAAAAATCATGACAAACCTTCTGTATAACTGATTTTTAAAGCGTTGGTGAAATATTTCACCTTCTAAAAACTTTTCAGTTTTAAAAATACGGAGTTGTTTGTCTCTTTCATGTGCATAAGTTAACTGTTTAAATTAAATATACAGTTTTTATCTACATTTAAACAATTTTATCACTGCTTGTTTTATGCAGAAGATGTTTTCCACTCTGGATGTTCTGGGTGTTTCTGAGCTGAACCTTTCGGCCAATCAGTGGAAAGATGAGATGAGGCGTTTTGATTGGACTCCCGAGAAAGGTACATGACACGTACACCTGGCATCCACTTAGCTGGAAATATGCAGACATGACAATTAAGCTAAGAGAATATATGTACATGTAAATAACAGATTTCTAAAGTTTACATAATTCAAATAATCAGTGAAAACAAAGATATTCCAACTGTAATTAATCTGTGCACACCTAGCACATTTTAGTCAACTTATTTTTAATTAGTGTTGGCTTTTAATTTAAATTCTTAAAATGTCAAATTTTAAACCTAAATTCTGAAACTTCAAAGTTCAGAAATGTTAAATTTGTTTCCTCCTTAGCAATAATTGGTCATAATGGATCTATTATGTGGACAAACTTACCATGCTGAAATTTTTCATCTTTTACTAATTGAGTTTTTATATTTTTCTGGGGAAGAATAGAAAGGAAAACATAGGATGATGCCTAAGAGATGCTGAAATCCTGCTTTTTGGGATTATGTCCTGTATGTGAATTCTGTTGTACTGTTTCTAAGACTGGGCTTAGTTTGTGCTTTAGAACAACTTCACCCAGAATCCAGAGGCAAACATTTACATGGAGATCAGCTGACAATCCCCATCACTACGCAGCCAAATGTTTGGGGATTTGCATCATCTGGCAGCTGCAGAGTCATGTTCAGCTCAGGGCAAACAGGATGAACACAGAAATTGCTTTTAATAACATTTTAATTCTACAGCGGTGGTAAATGCTGCCTCATTACAGTCAGATGTACTGTGCAAAACAACTCCCTCCAGGTACTAATTAAACTGTAATATAATGAGCCATAAATTCCTTTGTGTTTCACAGCAGGGTGTTTTTATTAAGACTCGTTTTGTTCATGTGGTTTTTTTTGTTTTGGGAGGGACCATTTGTTATGACTGGTTTGTTTGATGCTAATAAAGAATAAAGTATATTTTATTTACACCTTCCAGTATCTTTATTTATATGCTCTAACAATCATGTACTTATTTATTTTTTGACAAAATTGCATCTGTTTTCACAGAAGAGAAGCCCTTGCCGAAGACGTTTGAGGATCTCTCTGTGTGGGAAATCACCTTGAGGCCGATGGAGATCCGAACTTTCTTACTCAGGGTCACGTTTAAATAACCAATCACGAGCATCAAAATGATAGAATTACGGATAAATGTCCGTCTGTCCCAAACTGAGGGCTTCTTGAATATCACCTAAATCTACAGGAAAGGGATGTAGCTTATAAAATAAGTTGCATTTATACCTGTCTTTTTTTTACTTTTCCTCTAGGGACGGGCATTTACAGGAAAAATACAAATTGAAGATTATTAGCACACTTATTGATCACATTGTTTTTCATAGATGAGCTGCTTCTCATGGTTGCTACCACAGCAGCCAAACTGCGACACACACCGTTGTACAGGACTTGTCCAGAGGCGTATAATTTAAGTAGCTCTTTTAGCCTCTTTTCCCAGAGGTTTTTCCACTGTCCCTTCTTTAAATTCACATCAGATTAATGACATCTTCAGAAGCTGCTGCAGCCACCAATACACAAATTTGGCTTGGAAGAAACACATCTGGTCAACTCGAATGGAGATGAATTAGTGGCAGGCTACAACCTCTAGAGCAGCCTTCTTCTAAAATGTATTACAGTATTTTATTTTTATGTCAAAAGGTATTAAAATATCAGTGTTTTTGGCTGTAAATCTCACAGTTTACAACCAGGGCCCCACAAAAAACGTTTATATGATCAAAAAGCTACTTCACCACAAATACAAATGTGCTGGTAAACAGTAAATACTTCCATTCTACATTTAAAAACATAAATAATATTTATCGAGGTTGTCATGGAACAGTGGAAAATTCATTTCAACAGAAAATTTAACAATTCCTACTATTCTAGCAGTTCTTGCGGTCTACAATCAATTACATGAACCAGTAGAATGTTCCTGTTACCGCCACCTTGTGGTAGCAGCGAATCATTACAACTAGATGGCTGTAAACGCCCACTGATCTTCGTTGAAACTGGTTGAAATCACGATGGAACCATTGCTTCCACTATGAATGTAGGAATGACAACACTGACTTATACTGACTTATATCCCCTCCATTGACACATTTATGACTGACCTGTCTGCACTGGATCATGATGCACTATTAACAGACAATTCAAAGCCCACTTTTCATATTTTATTTTGGTTGCAAATATAAACAAAATGCACACAGTGTTTCATCTACACCAGAACCACTTGAAGAATCCTGTCAGGTTTCAACTGCAGTTGAGTTTCAAGGGCCAAACCGTGGTGAAATTATCCTTAATGAAAGACTGCATTTATCTGTGGGTTCTGTCAGTCAAAAACCAAATAAACCAATGATTTGGTTTTTTCCTGATAGAGGACATGATCTACACATAAATCCATGCAATAATACAATTTGTTTAATTAGATCCATATTTAAAGTAACAGAATAAAGATTTTTTTTTCCTCTGAATTCTTCAGACTTGGAAAATAAAATATTTCAGAACACTGCTGGAACACACTTTGTACATTCCTGTTATTTCACCTTCATTTACTACAAACAGGGCAGCTGAGGGATATTCTCTATTCAAATCTCTATTCCTTATCTTCTGCACTGTGAAATTTATGTGCATTTGTAAACAAATCAAAGAAGCAAGTACAGGATATCACCAACTGGTGCCAAATTATCCTGAACATGTGTAATAAATAACTTTTTTCTCTAGTCATGTATGTATATGTTTTTTACTGCTCAACAAGCATCTTCTTATAAAAAAAAAAATGTAATTTACATCTGATGTTATTCTTGGTGCCTCCCATATTTTAACATCTGAGTTTATGTACATGCTGCTGTTGGTGGAGACCGTTTCAAATGATCCGAATCCCTTCAGACGTTTGTCTCTGAAGTCTCAATAAAAAATAAAGCTTTCATTAAAAGCTGAGGACCCACCTTGGTTGTTTTCTGTGTGCAAGTGTGAAATCAAATATTTCCAAAGCTGTTTACTGAACCTGTTTAATACTTGCACAAATTCTATCTTAAACGGTGACAATTCTGAGACCTGTTACCTTTACAGATATGCAGCAAGTTCTTGTAACTTAAAGTTAAAGCAATGACTTAATTTAGATGGAATACATGTTTTTAAAAAAAAACTACTGATGTAAAACTAAGGAGATTCTTTCCATTCAGTTAGAGTTCAAAGAATTGAACCTTGGAGTATCCTGACTCCATCCAGGCCATTTAAGCTAAAAAAAAAATTTCCTTTAGAATTAAAACAGAAATAACTAGGAGATCACTCAGTTTTCTCATCACGTTTTTGCTCCGCATTGTGAGAGTAGCTGCAGTTGTCTCCATGTGTGCACATTCCCTGAGGAACAAAACAAAACAAGGATCAGAACAAATGGTGTATATGCGACCCATAAGGTACTTTCTTTAATGCTACAGCTGAATGACTTTGGCTACTGTCAGAACTGAGTGGTAAACCTGCCACTGCAGCTGACTACTCTTAAAGTAGAGTTCCTATGATAGATCTGACCTGTTTGAACTTCTTGCAGGGAAAGCTCTTTAACTGTGAAGAGTCTGTGATTTGGTTCTTTCTTTTGTTCTGGAACTTCTTCCTCTTGTCTTGAAGATCAGTAATGATACCACCACTGGGAGAGAGGGTGAAAGGTTAGCAGGAGGTTTCAGAGGGAGGGGGAGATCGGTGTGGGGAGAAAATCAATTCAATTCAAATATACTTTATTAATCCTAAAGGGAAATTAAATGTTGTAGATCATATTATGCAGGTTACTTCAAAGAACCGTTGTAGATGCTGATGGCAGGAAGGATCTCCTGTAGCGATCTGTCCTACAGCAGACCTGAAGAAGCCAAGACACTCTGTTGTTGTAGGACAGTCTCATGAAGAGGATTCTCATGGTTCTCCATAATGTTCTTCATTTTACCAGAGGTACCAGAGGAGTCCCCAGAACAGAGCCAGCCTTTTTTATCAGCTTGTTGAGCTTTTTTAAGTCCCTGGCTCTGATGCTGCTTCCCCAGCAGATGATGGTAGAAGAGATCACACTTTCCACAACAGACTTATAGAAGATATGCAGCATCTTGCTGCAAACACAGAAGGACCAAAGCTTCCTCAAGAAGTACAGTCTGCTCTGTCCCTTCTTGTAGATGGCTTCACAGTTGCATCTCCACTCCAGTCTGTTGTCCAGGTGAACACCGAGGTATTTATACTCCTCCACCACCTCCACTTCTTCTCCCATGATGGAAATATTGTTTGACTTATTCCTGTTTCTCTTAAAATCTACAATCATCTCATTTGTTTTATTTACATTCAAGAATAGATGATTGTTTCCACACCATGCCACAAAGCTGTCCACCACCTTCCTGTACTCAGCTTCTTGTCCATCTCTGATCCACCCCACGACTGCAGAATCATCTGAGTATTTCTGCAGATGACAAGAGTCTGTCTTGTACTGGAAGTCTGAGGTGTACAGAGTGAAAAGGAATGGTGAGAGTACAGTCCCCTGTGGTGCTCCTGGGCTGCTGACTACCTGGTTAGACTCACAACCCTTCAGTCTCAAAAACTGTGTTCTGTTTGTCAGGTAGTCTTTGATCCAGGAGATTGTTGAGGCCTCCACCTGAGTCTTCTGGAGTTTCTGACAAAGCAAATCAGGTTGGATTGTCTTAAATGCACTGGAGAAATCAAAGAACATGATCCTCAGTGCTGCTGGCTTTGTCCAGATGACAGTGGGTTTGTTGAAGCAGGTGTATGATGGCATCTCCAACTTCAACTCCACAGCGATAAGCAAACTGAAGGGGGTCCTGATGGTTTACTGTTTGCTTACTCAGGTGGGCCAACAGGAGTCTCTCTAGGACCTTCATGATATGGGATGTCAGGGCAACAGGTCTATAGTCATTGAGAACTGATGGGTGAGTTTTCAGGTAAACCTGCATAATATGAGCTACAACAATATTAAATTTCCCTTTGAAATTAATAAAGTATTTTTGAATTTGAATTGAATTTAGTTCATTGGCTCTGTCCAGACATCCATCAGTCCGATTGTATTTCTGCATAATAATGCAGAAATAATGACTTTCAGATCATCCTTTTGTTCCGTGACTTACACATGTTCTTTATACCTCGCAATCAACTGAAAGGTCCCGACAGCACTGGAAACATTCGCTTGCATGTGACAGAGCTCAGTCCTTTGGCAGATTTCCTATGCCCTACATATCTTAAGTGAATGCTGCAGTTGCAGTGGTTTGGTTTCACGACCTGCGATCCCAGCAGCTAAATCTGAAAATGCACATGGCCCGTGATCCTGGCGGACCAACACGCATGATGTGAAAAGACACAGTGATCTGTCAAGGTTTACTGGTGGTTCCTAGAGTTTCTAAAACCTGAGATATTTTAGTTATCAGGCTTCTCTTCTGTGGAACCAATTCCCAGCTTCAGTCTGTGAGGCAGACACCCAGTCTACTTTTAAGGCTACGTATAAAACTTTTAGTGTAGATTTATTGTGGAACAATGATCTGAAAGCATCTTCTGATAGAACCGGATGTACGAAAGAAACCCAATGAATGTGTTAATGCACTGACAGGTGAAAGGTACATCTCAATCATTAGAATATCATTAAAAAGTATTTTTTTGTAATTAATTCATTCAAAATCTTTGACTTTTTATGTAGATTGCATTACACACATTGACATATTTCGAGTGCTTCTGTTAATTTTGAAGATTTTGACTTATAGCTTCGAAACCCAAAATTCAGTTATTCAGAAAATTTGAATATTAAATAAAAATTAGAAAAATGATTTTTAATACAGAAATCGAATGTTATGGGCTACACCATCCTGGAGAAGATGGCTGACTTGATAGTTGTACAGCAATCAGTCACTGGCACCCTCCACAAATGGCTGTTCACACAGTGCTGTATTCAAGCATATTCATAGAAAGTTTAGTGGAAGAAATCGGTGTGGTAGAAAGAGGTGCACTTGCATAATAAAGAGTTTAACTTTTTTAATTGAATTACAGAAATAAATCAACTTTTGATGATATTCTAACTGATGAGATGCATAGGTTTGCGTGAGAGCTTGTGTGATTTACCCTGCTTTGGCCCGAGCTTTAGGCCCCCAGAAGGCCTGAGGATTCTCCTGGAACCGGGTCAAATGACGTTTACGAGACTGAGGGTTCGCATCCTCTCTTACAGTGAAGCAGGCTTCTAGGCTAAAACCCACATGCCATAAATACAGTATATCAGGTAATCTTACAATAACCGAATAAAAACAGTTTTTCCAAAGAAAAATCCAACATGTGCCCATCCAATACTTGGATGTTCTGATGACAATAAAATGGTGGGACTTGTCTCACCTAGGTTCAGTGGAGAGGATCTTGAACGCAGGACTGGTCTGAGATAACTTCTCCTTCTTTACAGGATTCATTTTCTCCTACCAGAGATGAGGACGTAAAAATATATGATCATGTATTCTTTTATAGAGATTTCTGTTGAGCATGGACAGGTATTAGAAATAAAAAAAGTTATTTTCCGAACTACTTACCCAGCATCGCATGAGATCCCAGATGACTCCAGGAGGAGCGTCTGTCTTAACCGCGTTTTTACAAGCGTGAGAAAGAGAGACCCTGTGACCAGCATGAAGGAGAGCAGACCTGCAGCGAGACAAATTCATTCAGTCCAAGATGGATGTGGGGCTGGAGCATTCAACTTTCATGTGCTTGAAGATAAAAGGTAGATCAGCTTAACTCCCCACCACTATTTATGCTCTTGATATTTGCTAAAAACATATTGAAATATTAAGTGAATTTAGCCTTACTGAAATTACAATATTAAATAATTTTCTTATGATGACAATTTCTGAATCAACTAGAATAATGTGATATTTAAGCGTCACTGGGAGGAGTTAAATGACGGTTCAGCAGGACCTTGAAAAACTAATTCATGCGTTCATCTTTAGTAGAATTGATTACTGCAACGGTGTCTTCACAGGTCTGCCTAAAAAGTCGATCAGACAGCTGCAGTTGATCCAGAACGCTGCTGCCCGCGTCCTCACTAGAACTAAGAAAGTGGAGCACATCAGCCCGGTTCTAAAGTCCCTACACTGGCTCCCTGTAGCTCAGAGAATAGACTTTAAAATACTTCTGTTAGTCTATAAATCACTGAATGGCTTAGCACCAAAATACATTACAGACTTGTTGTCAGTGTATCAACCACCCAGACCTCTCAGGTCTTCTGGGTCAAATCTACTCTGCAGAACCAGAACCAAACATGGAGAAGCAGCTTTTAGTTCTTATGCTCCACTAAACTGGAATAAACTCCCAGAAAACTGTAAAAGCACCGAAACCCTAAGTTGCTTTAAATCAAGATTAAAAACATAATTGTTTAGAGTGGCCTTTGACTGGGCCATCTAGGCATAATTAGTTGTGTTTTCAGTCCAATTTTCTTTTCATTTTCTTGTCCATCATTCTATTCTCTTTATTTTCTTTTACTTTTTTAAATGACCTTTATTGTTTGATTTTATCATTTGATTTGTTTTTCTGTGTCTGTATCTGTTTATTTGCTTTGTGATTGTATTGTAATTGTATGTACAGCGCTTTGAGTGTCTCGTTGCTGAAAAGCGCTATATAAATAAACTTACCTTACCTTCTTTGAACAGATAGACGGACTGATGCAGGGAGACCTAAAAGGACTGATGGAGGTACCGATGAATGCATGGATAGATGGAGTGATGGACAGACGGATGAATTGATGCACGTATAGAATGATGGTTCGATGTATAAATATATGGATGGATGTGCATATTTCATATAAAAACTAACCAGCAGTGGTCTAGTTGGAACTTTTATTTTAATGAGACAAATATTTATCATACTTTAATTTCGAATTTCAAAATTACCCAGAAAATACCTAAACACTGTTCAATTGCAGATTTTCTTTTAAGCATTGTTAACAAACCTATTTGTTACACTGACAAATTCAGTCATATTTGTTTCCTAAGATAATCCTAATTTGCTGCATTAATATGAAAACCTTCACCTTTGCCTCGTTTAAGGTGATGTGCGCCTCAGTTCATTGACGACATGATAAAATAAGCACCGTTTTACTAATGGGGGGGGGGTGCAACATGTTGGAATCTGTTTTTAATTTTTCAGGTTGTTTAGCATCTCCTTCATAAGATGATGGCTCCTTGTCTTCTGACTCTTAATCCTGCATGGCCTTTCTTAAAAACAAGCTCCAGAGCAGTTCATGTGGTGAGAAAAGTTAAAACATTGGTGAATGAGGTTTAATAGAATGCTACAAAGTAGCAACACAATTACATTTTTTTTATTTCTCTTGCTGGTGTTTGTAATGAAGTTAGGCTGACTGCTAGGTTAATGTAATGAGCTAGGAACCGTGTATGTCAGGATGCAAGGTGGTGCCTACCTAAACTGGAGCAGGGAAGGAGTATTACAGTGAATTGTGCTGCTCAGATTGTCCACTGTGTAGTAAAGAGGCACGTCTTCCAACTCCTGAAACAAACATTGGAGCAAATATTCATCATCTATGACACTAACCACACCTACATGATCCTAGTGACTGATAATATCAAACTGACAACTTCTACAGCTCAGGTGAGTGGATACCTCAGTAACCATGCTGAGCATGCCTTCAACACGTTTGGACGTTCCAAATCTGGAAGGGTTCCCGGACACGGCGGCTAAAACTTTCTGAACAAACTCCCGGTCGTGGATTGCTTCAGCCCAGATCGGACCACCCAGCTACAAGACAGAACCAACACACTTCAGCCCATGTGCAGTAAAACACATGTTTATACAGCAATTACCACAAACCAGCAGAGTTGTTCAAACAAACTACATCAAATGTTAAAACACCCAGGACTGCTTTCATTCTTAGTAAACACAAAAAGATTTTAGTTCTCCATAAAGATGCCAGAAAGACTAAAAGGCCTTTAATACTTATGGAAATCTGATGTTGTGTTTGAATGTTTGCGTGTGGATGTCTCTGTGCCACCTGGTGTCTCTGTCCGCAGTGCTCACACTCTGGTCCAACGGGGGGTCCCGTGGCAGCAGAATACTTCATGCTGAAACCACAGAAGTTAAACTTTAACACACATAAACAACTATAGTTAGATTACAACACACAAGCCAAGGAGACAGAAAGACTAAAACAGTCAAACTGTTAAAATTATTTAGAAAATCGAACATCAGTGATGAAGAACAACCACAAATAAACATGGATGAGACTCAATTTTTCAAATTTAAATGGCAATATGTACTTGGCAAGAACAGAGAAATATGTTCTTTTAATCAAGACTGCGAGAACAACAACAAAGTTCTCGCTGGCAAGAACATTAAAAACTTCACATGCAGTGCAGAACTCCCAGGAAGTCTTCATGGGTCACTCCCACTGCCACACACCCACTTCACATTTCTCAGACACCACACAAAAAGAAGGTTCTGCCCAGGATATGCATCAAAAACAAGCTGCAAGGACTACTCATTTTGCTTTTGCAGCCCAGGGAGAGAGAACAGATTTCTCTGTTGTTGCCAAGTCTTTACTGGCCTCGACTCTTCAGCCAATACGTCAGCAGAGGAGTCAGCTCATCAGACCATTACAACAGGGCTGGACTGTGAGCAGCCTTACTGTTTTCCGTTGCTTATTCTCCTGCCCATTCTCTGCATGTGGAAGGAGCCGCAGCCAACACAATTGTACACCAAAGCCTGTTTGCTACAAAACAGGGAAAGAAGAAAAACAATCTTCACTATTTTTTACATTTTTAAGTTTTATGTACATTTTTGTCAAATGAACTTTAGGTAATAGTAGCTTTGTATATTTACATGCATCAGCACTACTTAATTTGTTAATACTGGTGCTAATAAGCTTGCTTTCTTGCAGTTAGTGTTAACAAATAGTTTTTAGCTGTTCTGGCTTGATTTTATTTTCTAGGCCTTTTTAAAAATGCTATAATGTTTCTATATTGTTATTACTGTGTTTTATATTTAATCATTTTTCTTTATTCCACCATTTCCTCTTTCAACTCTGTTGAAGATTTTTATCTGATAGTCATTTACCTTGGTAATTTTTCATTTTTTAACAAATCCAACATAAGTAAATTTCCTCCTACACAGTAATTTAAATAAATAAGAAATAACCCAATGATAAGGGTTCCCACACCTTTTTCACTTCAAAACAACATATTTTTCCAGGCTCAAGACATTTTTGGCCTTGAGTAAAAACAAAATCAAATCTCCTAGTTGGGTTTTAGTCACTGGTTTACTATTATTAGTTGGTGAGTTAAATCAGCTCTACCAAAACTAACTATTAGATCTGCTAAAGGTGAGTAAATTGTTAATACTTTTAAAATAACACACAGACAGAGTCTAAGACCAATTCAAAAAGGTCTACTTGCTAAAACTATGACCCATTAAAATCATTTTTCATTGATTGTTGTTTTTCTACCAAAATATGTTTCCTTTGGTTTCATTTTCTGAATACATGGTTCCATCCTAAAGCATAGAATCAAGATGAGATGTAAACTAAATTAGAAAACAAGGAAAGAAGCCTCTTTTTTCCATTAGAAATTCCAGTTTTGTCTTTTGGAAAACAGAATAATGAATAAAGTCTGGAGACGCAAACAATTTTTCCAAATCCCCCCCAGTATTTATCCAGACCTGGAAAAGTAGAAAATCTCATTTGTTTTTCCAGATTTTTCACAACAGCACAGGTTTACTGAAAAGCTAGAATACAATTAAATAAATTTAATAAAATTAAAATAAGCTAAAAATATGGTCAAACTTGTTAAGCTTAAGTTAAGAGTCAAGATAAAGTCTGTTAAAATTAAGATAAAATTTAGTTCAAGAAAATAAAAAGTTTAAAGATAACACTGTTCTGTTATAATAACTATGGAACTGTAATATGTTTCATTTTTCTCTTGTTCATGGATGTTTTTCTTTCCAACTTTTACTTCCGGATTTGGTTTCTGCCGTGCCCCAGTTTCAGGATCATTCATCTTTCATCATACAGCGTATCCAGCCTTTGTTTAGAGATGGGGTGTATGTGTGTGTGTGTGTGTGTGTGTGTGTGTGCGTGTGCGTGCGTGTGTGTGTGTGTGTGAGAGAGAGAGAGAAAGAGGGAGACTGACGGAAAGTACCTGGCGGAGTTTTTCACAGTAGCCTGTCCTGTGAAGACTCTTACAAAGACCCGAATGTAAAAGTCAGCGCTGATGGACAGCATCGGCTGGATGTATCGTTGGTACACTCCGGCCCGCTGGTCCAAACTGTGGAGAATGACACGAAGAGCCTGCAGAGGAAGCAACAAAATGCATTTAACCTTAATTTATCATGACCATGGGTACAAACAACAAGAGAAATGTGCACAATCATTCTTGGACGGCAGAAATCCAATTGGTTCCCAAGCTTTTTTTCTTAAAAGGACTGAATCTGAACATGTTCACTTTTTCTTTACTTAACAGTGTTTGGTTCTTTAAAGTTACTACAAAACTGAAATACACTTACACCTTTACCTTAAGCTTATGGTATTTAAAATAAATATCTCAATAAAGGAGCATTTTGATTTTTCCAACATAAATGTACCTAAACCCATATTCCTAATAAAACGTAGGAAGTTACATGTATTTTTCTACTTCTTGTGCTTTAATATTACCTATTAAATGTCAGATGTTAGTTAACTTAACCCCTGAAATAAATGAGTAAATAATGCTCTTCCTGAACTTGGTCTAATGTGTTATATCTATTAAATCGATCAATTGTTGTTAAATGCATTTCCCTCCAGATGAATCAAGTTCTGATTTCCCGTCTAAATATGCCACTAGCATATAAATGTAAACCGCAGCCACTGCTATACATTTCCGTACATCAGCATGTTTGACTCTCCAATTAGAACCAAAGCTAAACTTTTTAAATGTATGTAAACATTTTAGTCTGACCAAACTCATGCTTACAGAGTTTTATAGTCAGACTGATGCATCCAGGTTAGAGATGTACCAACCGATCAGCCGGAGATCGGAAGTGGCTCATTTGTTCCTGACTGGTTCTGATTGACGATCAGCTGATCAAACAATAAAAAAATCTAGATTTTTTTGAAGCACTAAATGTATCAAAATTAATCACTCCCACCATTTATAGTTTTTAAACATATCAGCAAACAGTGTGTACTGTTCTTTTTTTAAGTTCAATAAAACAAAACAACTGGTGAAAATTAAGGTCATACGGTTTCATGCATAAATAGGGGCAATCATGTAATTCCATCATTTTTTTGGACTCGACAGATCATACCCTAAAGATCTCCAGAAGTTGGTATCAGTCAGGAAAAGCCTGATTGGTGCATCTCTAACCCCAATAATGAGGTTCACAATTAAACAGAGCTGGCTGCCCAGAGAGAATTGACATCCAGAACCTTTTAAACCTTTTAATACAGCGACAACACGATGCGAGCTAAACCGCTGAATGTTTTAGTCTATAAAAAGTCAACTAGGAATGGCCCTTACTTTACTCCAGCAGAACCTCAATAAGCTTAGTTTACAAAATGATTGGAGAAATAAGGGAGTAAAACTGTTTGTTAAGTATATTTCTATTAGTTTTCCAAGAGCTGGACAAAGCTCAGCTAGTTGTGTGCATCTCTAAAGATTATTGAGAGTCAATTATATCTGTAAAAATGCTGCAAGGGTGGACAAGCTGTTTGTTGTCCAGTTGAAATCTGGTCCAATAAAAGTAGCTATTTATACAGACAAAAAAGTAAATGGTTCAAATGGTCAGGAGTAACAAAAAAAACCTGCTGATCTTTCAACTGTCTCCACTTTTAACAAGGAACACACTCAAACCACCGGACAATTTAAACCTACGATGAATAGAAGAATCTCATTAGATTAGAGGGTTAATCCCTATAACCTCCCTGAACAAAGGCAGAACGTTTAAAGCGTTACAGTAAATGATTCGCACATACACTGATGCAGTTATTCACCAAGGATTAAGACAGTGGGAATGTGAACACTCCGACTTGTCTGCACATGCAGCACATGTTCATTTTCACATTTCAGTGAACGCATCCGTCAAGCGCTCACCATCTCATGACAGTATTTGGCTTTGATGGAGACTGAACCGTATTTGCTGTAGCAGGTTTCTCCGCTGTTTCCCGCCATCACGGCCATGTCTGTGCACGTTACGCACAGCAGACCTGAGAAGAGAGAAAGGGGGGAAAGACGATGACAGTCAGCAAGACAACAAGTAAAGCTGGGTGAAATCTAACAGGGATTTGTTACTTGTTAGACCTGCCTCAGATCTGACTGTCACAAAGCTTTTTTAGTAGCTAAAAAAATTAAAAACAACTGAATGTAAATACTCTAAGCTTGCTTAAAGCTGATGGATAACTTTCATGTCCACCAAGCAGTCCAGGTAAAAATCATCTCCTTTACATTTAAGGACTGATGCAATAAACAACTTCTCCACTGACATTTCCAGCTTTTCAAACCTTTAGTGCTGTTGTTGCAAAAACTGCTTCCTTTTGAGTCAGGAAGAACCAAATCACAGAAAACATAATGGACACAAAATAAGGTAAAAGAAAAAAAAAAAACGGTAACTGTAAGGCGAGTAAAAACATAAATAAAAAGGTTTTGTATCAGATAATGTAACTCTGCTTATTTGGTTTAAACATTGACATGTAATGGTTCGCACAATTCTGAAAGTGGGCAGCTAAGACTGAAAAATTTCGTCAGCTGCTTACAGAAAAAGCTACAATAATAAGAATTTATAGATTTTAAACCACTGATCATCAAATGATTTCACCAAAACATCCTGTGATGTGCTCATTTGAGATTATTCCCCAGTGTCCTTTAGATACGGGGAGTAGTTTTGATGAACCAAAACAGAAACCTTTTTTTCTCAGTAGCAGAAAATCAATAACAAGTGTATGTTTGCTCAGTTTAAAGGTTTTATTTTAGACCCAAAATGTTACAATTTACACCCCCAAATAAAAACAACAAAATATGTTTGACAGAAAAACTGAAGCGTCATCTGGTAATCAGCTCCAGTCTTAGGTTACCTTTGTTTTAAATCCTCATTATTTAAACAGAGAAGCTTACAGGAACCTGAAATCAAATGCAACAAAAACATTGACAACAGCTTCCTTGTAGCAAAATAAATTATTGTTATTGAAATGAAATTAGGAACATTTTTGCAAATTTATACAATCTAATGTATCACCAGGACAATTTATGAACCAATAGCATGAATACATTTGCTGCCTAAAAAGGTTTAGCTATTAATCCAACCCAGACAGGTGTTGGAAACAGAATTCAGCCTTTATTTATATGTAATTTCAAACATAAAAAAATATTAGTAGTCAATTTAGGAGGTATGTATATGATGTGTATATAAAAATAAAAATATCTGCTTTATGTTATTATTGCATCATATACTGTAGAAATAGAATATCCAGATATACTTTTAGACATTCGACCATAATCATGCTATAGACAGGGTTGCTTGATCCTATGGAAATTGACCAATAGTTACCTTATTTAATCCACCTTATTTACGGGTGTGAGTCACTTTAAACTCCTATTTAATGCACGCAATGACACTAAAGCAGGATGATGGTCAGTCTAAACAACTCACCTCCTTCACTGATAGCCTGTACTGCCGCATCCAGGAAAGCTGCAGGGCTTCCGTAGGGATCCAGATCAATAACATCATATCTCTCTTTCTTTCCTCGCATTTCGTACATTAGCATGCTGGGTAAACAAAAAAAAAAGACAAAAAAATGAAAAATGCTGACAAAAATCTATATTTACAACTTTGTCCCTTGCAGAGAATGAAAGAATGAAAATGGTGTGGATTTAAACAAAACAAAAAAAGGAGATTATTTCAAAATCAAGATTTGGAAAAGATGGTTGAGGTCAAGAAATTGATAGCTGAAGATGGAAACAACAGAGGTAAAACAGTAATTCAGGAAGTCGGGAAAATAACAGCATCAGAGTACTAAATAAATAACTAGGCAGGTACCTGGCATCCCTGCAGCTGGCCTGCAGCAGGTGGCTGACTCTGTTGCACTCTGCGTTCCGTGCGATCAGCGCCGCCGCTTTGGAGGAGAAGTCGTTGGCTGTGACACTCTGCAGGCCGGGCACCTCGAGAGCAAAACGCACTGAGCGCAAACCGGAGGCTGCGAGGCCCTCCAGGACACGAAGACCTTTCTGAAGCCAAAGGTTTGAGACAAGCAAAAGCCCATCAGGGCGTCAAAAACAAAACCAAATAATCATAGCAAAAAAATAGTCTGTACTGGTCATTTTAATCCAGAAACATGATTAACTGGGATTTTCTACTAACCAGCTACACTGTCGGGCTGATGTTTGTGTCCAAACAAAAGAATTACATGCCAACTGGCACGTAATTTCTTTTCAATATAATTTGGAAGGTTAAAGTAAACTGATAATGTGATGTCACTGGGTGTTTCAACAGGTACTCAGATAAAAGGCTGAGTTGTTTAAGTGTGAGATTGTGGATTTCTGATGAAAGATTTCATTATTTTAAAGCCAAAAAAAGCAGTCGCCTCAGTTTTATTTCATTTGCATGAGTTTCCATTTTAAGCTGTCAGTCACTGCATAAAAACAAAAAAAAAGTGCTCTCTCCAAGGAAGCAAAGAGCCAGTTAGTCAACCTTCAGTGTACTGGACAGCATTTTCTGAAAACTGTGCAATTACCTCTACTTGCCACTTGGGGCCACCAAAGAGTGAGGCTGGTACACAAAAACAGCTTGATGAAAGCCCTTATTAAAGACGTTTTATGCTTGAACCAGTGTGTGTGTATTTTTAGCACAGAAAGCCCCCTCCCAGTGGAAATCAGACCACTCACTGTAACAGACTTTATGCTTCGCTTCACACTGAGAAGCACTTACAGCTTTAGTCTGGTCACCAGTTCAGTTTTTAATGGTCCAGCACAACTAAAGAAGCTATTATGAATTCAACATCTGTCAATATTCCATGTTTTTAATATGCATGATTGAAACAAAGTAACTTCAGAAACATCCACCTTATTTTTTTTCCCAGTGAAAATTGTTTACATACCTCACATTTTTCCCCTACTCTTGCAGTATCTTCGGGCACTTCTGCGCCGTTTTTCTCCACCACCTGTTTGTCGGCATCACTTGCCTCCTCCGACAGGGAGACCACCACCCTCTCTTTTTCTCCAGGGACGAGCACCTTCACCCCACGTTGGCCCATCAGTTCTCGAGCAAACTCCGTGATCACAGCACATCTGGAAAAGAAGTGAGGGATTGCTTCTTCATGAAGATATTGATAAGAGGATATAAGCAGAGCTAAATAACATGAACCCCTTTGTTTCCACCCAATGTTTTTTTTAAATACTTTCCATGTGTTTTGTTCCACTGATTCTGATTAAAAATGGTGGATGAGTGTTCAAGGACATGTGTCTGCAACTAATACTGAAGTTGCCTTACGTTAAATCCCTGTTAAACTCTTGGACTGGGTTGTAAAACACTTCATTGGCGTTAGGAAACAAGATGGTAGCCTTTCCCTCTTTGACAACAGTCTCTCCGGGTAACAGGTCCACGGCAGATGATTCCTCCGCACCATGCATTGCATCAGAACTACTCCCGGCCGCTGGAGATTCAGCTGGTGTGCCTGAGGGGTCAATATTGGTAACATAGGGATCCATAGAACTCCGTCTCCTCCTGGGAACTGAATAAGAGAGGGAAGGATGCAACCGACAGGAGATGATGAGAGGGAGAAGCCTGGCTGTCCGCACCAGCATAAGGTGGAATCTGCAAAAACAGACACTTCACAGATCGTAAAGCACGTTGATAAAATACAGGCTGTTTCTATAACAACTTTGTTACACACAGAGCACCAAAAATGATTTACACACCTTTCGTCACATTAACAGCGCAAACTTCCCAGTATTTTACTGAGGTTTTCTTTGATAGACCAACACAAACTAGAGCATGATTGTGAAGAGGAAGGACGATTATACATACTTCTAAACATCTAAAGGTTTTACCTGTCAGTCTAACATCAGCTACAGCTGTCAGCTATTTTAGCACATTGTGGACCACGTCAACCTGTAAATGAGGCTAAATGAAATTCCAGCAAACACCTCAAAAGACAGTTTTCACTTTGTGATTAGGGTTCATATTATTTAACCAGATTTTCTTTTAATGTCATGAGTTGTAAAATGCTGCTTTATAATGACTTTCTACCTTCCAACTTTAAGTCAGTCAGGATTCATTTCCAGATATTCTCTTAAACATCACCTTTTTTAAGATTCAGCTGGGATTTTTTTTTAACTTTAAAAGTAATTAGTTTGTAAAAACGACGCTATGTGTGTTTCCTAGATAAAGCAGCTTTTTGTAAGCACTAGACCTAAAGTAAAAACAAGTGGACTACTGTTTGTCCATCCCACATATATGATGCTCGTCAGGCTAAACAAGCAAGGTTAACTTTTTTTTTTTTTTCTTTTTTTTACCTGTGACACTTCCGCCACTCGGACTCTGCTTTTCCGGTTTATTAAGGGTCTAATTGTCCCACAATACCAAGGTATTCTGATCTCTCGGCGTATCTGCTGCGTTGCTTGTTTAGCTGTTTGCTCAAACCCAGCACATGGGAGCAGCCATGATTAGAGGGACTGTACGGAAGCCTGTGCGGCAGAAAGAGACGGTCTGAAGCGTTCGGATTCCCCCTTGGTATGGCAAGTCAATTTACCTTATAATAAAATATTTGAATAAGTATTTAATGTGAGAATTAGCTTTATTTGCCAAGTTTGTGCAGCCAAACAAGGAATTTGACTTCGGCTCCACTTTTCTATCAATGAAGACATTTAAAATATAAATATAAAAAAAGGGAAATAAAAATTAAATGTTTTATTTGTAAATATGTATATACGGTGTTTTTACAAAAGAGACAGTCAAGGTTGAATTGGTACAGAAATTCACGTTATGGATCAATCTGGGCACTGTGAAGTGTTCATCAGAGAGAGTGTCTGGGGAAAAAAAATGCAAATAGCACTATGTAAGTCAAGTCAAGTTTATTTACAGGTCCTTCTCAAAATATTAGCATATTGTGATAAAGTTCATTATTTTCCATAATGTCATGATGAAAATTTAACATTCATATATTTTAGATTCATTGCACACTAACTGAAATATTTCAGGTCTTTTATTGTCTTAATACGGATGATTTTGGCATACAGCTCATGAAAACCCAAAATTCCTATCTCACAAAATTAGCATATTTCATCCGACCAATAAAAGAAAAGTGTTTTTAATACAAAAAACGTCAACCGTCAAATAATCATGTACAGTTATGCACTCAATACTTGGTTTGGCAGAAATGACTGCTTCAATGCGGCGTGGCATGGAGGCAATCAGCCTGTGGCACTGCTGAGGTCTTATGGAGGCCCAGGATGCTTCGATAGCGGCCTTTAGCTCATCCAGAATGTTGGGTCTTGAGTCTCTCAACGTTCTCTTCACAATATCCCACAGATTATCTATGGGGTTCAGGTCAGGAGAGTTGACAGGCCAATTGAGCACAGTGATACCATGGTCAGTAAACCATTTACCAGTGGTTTTGGCACTGTGAGCAGGTGCCAGGTCGTGCTGAAAAATGAAATCTTCATCTCCATAAAGCTTTTCAGCAGATGGAAGCATGAAGTGCTCCAAAATCTCCTGATAGCTAGCTGCATTGACCCTGCCCTTGATAAAACACAGTGGACCAACACCAGCAGCTGACACGGCACCCCAGACCATCACTGACTGTGGGTACTTGACACTGGACTTCTGGCATTTTGGCATTTCCGTCTCCCCAGTCTTCCTCCAGACTCTGGCACCTTGATTTCCGAATGACATGCAGAATTTGCTTTCATCCGAAAAAAGTACTTTGGACCACTGAGCAACAGTCCAGTGCTGCTTCTCTGTAGCTCAGGTCAGGCGCTTCTGCCGCTGTTTCTGGTTCAAAAGTGGCTTGACCTGGGGAATGCGGCACCTGTAGCCCATTTCCTGCACACGCCTGTGCACGGTGGCTCTGGATGTTTCTACTCCAGACTCAGTCCACTGCTTCCGCAGGTCCCCCAAGGTCTGGAATTGGCCCTTCTCCACAATCTTCCTCAGGGTCCGGTCACCTCTTCTCGTTGTGCAGCGTTTTCTGCCACACTTTTTCCTTCCCACTGTCTTCCCACTGAGGTGCCTTGATACAGCACTCTGGGAACAGCCTATTTGTTCAGAAATTTCTTTCTGTGTCTTACCCTCTTGCTTGAGGGTGTCAATAGTGGCCTTCTGGACAGCAGTCAGGTCGGCAGTCTTACCCATGATTGGGGTTTTGAGTGATGAACCAGGCTGGGAGTTTTAAAGGCCTCAGGAATCTTTTGCAGTTGTTTAGAGTTAACTCGTTGATTCAGATGATTAGGTTCATAGCTCGTTTAGAGACCCTTTTAATGATATGCTAATTTTGTGAGATAGGAATTTTGGGTTTTCATGAGCTGTATGCCAAAATCATCCGTATTAAGACAATAAAAGACCTGAAATATTTCAGTTAGTGTGCAATGAATCTAAAATATATGAATGTTACATTTTCATCATGACATTATGGAAAATAATGAACTTTATCACAATATGCTAATATTTTGAGAAGGACCTGTATATAGCGCTTTTCAGCAACAAGGCACTCCAAGAACTGTACACGAGGAAAAACATTACAATGATATACAAAATCAAACACAGAAAAACAAATCAAATGACATTAATAATCCTTGGGGATTTACTGGTAAGAGCTGGTTCTACTCCAATCTTTCTAATAGAGGTAATTAGCTCATTTAGTCCTCTGTGGTAAGGAATTCATCCTGTGCTAGAGGAAAAATGATAATATTAATCCCTGAAGTTGCTGGTATGAGGCAGCTGTGGTCCCATCATTCAAATAGTAACAGTCATGGGCACTCATTGAAGTCTAAGTAGAGAAGCTGGATCACCGGTAGGTCCAAACTTTTTAAATACTGATAATGTTTGGCTTTCACTGGTATGAAATTGTTGTAATACAATCCTTCTAAGAAATCTAAACATCTCTGGTCATTGGTGTAAAAACAGCTGTAGTCAAATTTTCAAATACTAATAATATTTGGCTTTTGCTGGTAATCCTTCTGAGAAATCTGAAAATCTATGAAAAGTAATGAAATCACACATGTAGCGCCAACCTGAAGGTAAAAGTCTAAACAGTTCGTGTCCAGGATGTGTGGGCTCTGCAGAGATATTACCTGCCCTTTTCCTCACCCTAATTTGTACATGTCCTGGATAGAAGGAAGGTCAGGCCTGATATTTTCTCCGCAGACCTAATTTCTCTTTGTAGTTTGAACCCGTTCTATTTTGTGGATGAGCCAATCCACAAAGTGATGAATGTAAAGAGGACAGACTGAATTATGGCAGTGTAGAAGATGATTAGGTGTGATTGTGACAGGATGTACATCTTGAGTTGCTGCAGAAAGTACAGTCTCTGCTGGGCCTTCTTCTGAACAGTGTCTGTGTGCAGGGACCATATCAGCATTTCTTTTGGAGCGGGACAATGGTGAAGTGTTTGAAGCAAGAGAGAACCTAACACAGATCCCGAAATGCCTTCTTCCCACCCACACTGCATGTCCGTCAAGGATCATTCTCCCTAAAACAAATAATGTTGCTTTTCCCATGCATGTGCGTTAGACTTTGAGCTACTGCACATTCTTCATATAGTGTGAATAAGTGTTACTAAAATCTAATTCTTACATGCAGAAAGTTGATTTTAAGATGTTAAATCCCACTGTAGCAATTAATAACTTTTAGTTTTAATTGATTAAAAAACTTGATTAAAAAATGTTTTATGCTATGTAAAATCTAGAGTGAAGTATGATTTTCTGGTAAGAATTCTATTTTACCTATTCACAACCCTCCTGATGAATCATAAAGAATGTTTCATAAGTGCACCCATACATTGTTTACATTTTGTCACACTGCAACAGCAATCTTCAATGTAATTATTCTGACTTTATGTGACAGACTAATGAAAAGTGCTGCACAATTGTGAAGTGGAAGGGAAATAATATATAGTTTGCAAAATGTTTAACAAATAAAAATCCAAAGAGTGGCATGCATTCGGATGCAGCCCATATTTACTTTACTATTTACTTTGATATCCCTACTTTGGAATAGCTTAGATCTAGGCATATTCGTATCTTAGAAGGAGCCAAGTAAGGTCCAAACCTAAATCCAATTGTAAATCTGTGGTATGACATAAAAACTGCAGTTTACACGCTCCATCCGGTCTGACTGAGCTTTAGCTATTTGTAAGGAACAATGGGAAAAGATCTCTAAACGTGCAAAGCTGCTAGACATTTTAAGCTGTGTTTGGAGCAAAAAGTGGTTCTATTACTATTTCCTAATCAAAAACTATGCTTTCTTTTTCAATTCAATTATATTCAAAAATACTTTATTAATCCCAAAGGGAAATTAAATGTTGTTATAGCTCATATTATGAAGGTTTCCTCAAAGAGCCGTTGTAGATACTGATGGCTGTGGGCAGGAAGGATCTCCTGTAGCGCTCCGTCTTACAGCAGATCTGAAGAATCCTCTGACTGAAGACACTCTGTTGTTGTAGGACAGTCTCATGAAGAGGATGCTCAGAGTTCTCCATAATGTTCTTCATTTTATGAAGAATCCTTCTTTCCACAATGATCTCCAGAGGTTCCAGAGGAGTCCCCAGAACAGAGCCAGCCTTTTTTATCACCTTGTTGAGTTTTTTAAGTCCCTGGTTCTGATGCTGCTTCCCCAGCAGATGATGGTAGAAGAGATCACACTTTCCACAACAGACTTATAGAAGATATGCAGCATCTTGCTGCAAACACCAAAAGACCTAAGCTTCCTCAAGAAGTACAGTCTGCTCTGTCCCTTCTTGTAGATGGCTTCACAGTTGCATCTCCACTCTAGTCTGTTGTCCAGGTGAACACCGAGGTATTTATACTCCTCCACCACCTCCACTTCTTCTCCCATGATAGAAATAGTTTTTGACTTATTCCTGTTTCTCTTAAAATCTACAATCATCTCCTTTGTTTTAGTCACGTTCAACATGAGATGATTGTTTCCACACCATGCCACAAAGCATTTTCTTCCATTTCCTAATTTTGTGCTATTTTGTGTTGGTGTTGTTGAGAATTAAAATCATGTACTTTTATGCTATTAGTTCAGTTTGCATGTATAACCATAAAACTGCTCAACAGTGTCTTACAAAAAATCCTAATAAACAAAAAAGTTTCAGATTGTAACAAAATGGATCCAGACCTATTAGCTACAGACTATAACTCTAACAAGCGTTAAAAGAAAAGTTAGAAGAAAAGATAGAATTATTTCCTAGGAGAAAATTAAGTTTGAGACATTAAATAGTTTTGAACATTTGGATTTTAAATATCTGTGTTACATATTCAGTGAAGCCTTTAAACCTTCAAATGGAAAGCTTTTTTGGATATGTTTAATTTCATGAGAGTTTGGTTTCCTTAAATATTACAACAATCTGCCAAACATCTTAAATACAGGGGCCTCCAGTAGAGCCCCAGTGAAGCTGTATGACGTATAAAAATAGAGTGAGAGGGTTCATCAGTCAGCAGGAATCTGGCCTACTTTTCCTCCTTTAAACATGCATAAAACACATCAGTCGGCTTTCATGAATAATAATTTATTGTCGCCATGCCTGCAGTTAGCAGTGTGTTTTAATCATAGCTTAACATAGCCTATAGAAAAAACACTATTCCCCATATTTAGGAAGTAAGAACTTGAAAATCTCTCTGCAGAAAGAAGATAAGGCCACTGCCTTGCAAAAATGTACTTTTTATAGCATGACAGTACAAGTAGCATGAACAAAATGTAATTTTGCTTCCCCTTGGCTCCAGATTTCATGCTCTTTTCTCATAGTGCCCACTGACCAATGCCATACTAAGCCTGCAGGAAATGGTTTTGCTAATCTTTATTTCGATTAATAAATTCACAAATGTAGTAATTTCTCTTCTGTGTCATTAGAACAGGACAAATCAATCTGAATATATGACAGAGCATAAAGTAAAATAAATGTAGTGATTGAAAATGGTTGATATGATCTGCACTTTGTCTGGAAATTGTTGCTTAGATACCAAACAACTCAATTCTACAACAATTTTTATGTTTACAATTAAAATTGATCTTGACTGTGCATTCCCATGTTTGATTTTCCCGAAATAGTATTACATTTGCTATCATCATGATGCTCAGTGCAAGATAGCCAAAAGATGGAAGAACTCCAGTTATAGATTGAAACACACTGTAAAAGTTTCCAACTCAATCCCTTGCACTGATAAATGTTTTAAAATCAATAAAACATTTAGATAAGGGAATGAAATTGACTGAATACACATTACTGTTACATTCCAGGTTGTTTTGAAGTAAAACTTCAGACCGTTTTAAGATTTTCCTCAGTTAATGATCACACTGATCTTGTAGGCTAAAATTCAACAGAAAAATGAACAAATCTGTTTGAAGGGAAAATATCTTATTTCGCAAAAGTGTATCAGCAGCTGACTCTTTGACTTGTTTTATTTATCAGTTTGTGAGGAAATTTGTTGTTCACAGATTTTTCAAGTGACTCCATGGATTTTCTGTCAGATTTAGTTCTGAACCCTGATGCTGTCCTTTCTTCAGTTGATTTCGACATATGGTTAGACTCACATTGATCCAGAAAGTAAAATCTCTCTTCATCTTCAGCTTTCTAGCAGATAAATTACGGTTTTCTGTAAAACTAACTAGTATTTAGAACTGTTCATTATTTCTTCTATCTCTACAAAAAGTATACTTCCATCTAAAGAAAAGTGACCCTGGAGTAGGATGGTGCTACCACCACATTTCACTGTGGGTATGGTGGCACATATTTTATTGATGTTGTTTTTTATTGACTTTTTGGAATTGCAGACTGAAGTTGAAGTGTGGTTTAAGCCAACCAAAACACTTTCTTCCTCAATGATATTAAATATTTTAGCCAGATCTGGATGTTCACTTCAGGAGAACATTCTTCTTTTTCTCAACTATACTAATTTGTTTGGACATATGCAGATGCTTGTGCCATGTAGAAGATAATGAGTTTGTAGACTTCTTATGTCCACTCTATACAGTCGTATTCACCAAATTAGAATAGGCGTTCCGATGAGGTCAGATTAAAAACCTTTCTACATTAATAACCTTTAAGCAGGCATTAAACATACTTTTCATTAGGCTCACATTTCTGCATTTAAAATGTTTTTCTTTTAATGGTCTGATGTAATATTCTAATCCTAAATGTCTTGTTTTCATTAGCTGCAAGCAAGAAATCATCATAATTAACAGAAATACATGCTTTGAAAAATCAGTCTGTGTGTAAATAGTCTATTTGATGTGTTTTCCTTAGTGAATTGAGTTGGTGAAATAAATGAACTTAATAATATTCTAATTTATTATATATGACTACGTCCCTCACCTGACAGAGAAACAGTCCCTCACCACCATGATTGAAAATTCTTAATGTGCTCTTAGGGTTGCAACCTTACCTTGAAAACATGTCTCCTGTTAATGTAGCAAAACAACTTGATCTTTGTCTCATCTGACCTTTTAAAAGCTTGCTCCAGAAGATGTTTGGCTTGTCCGATGTGGTTGTGGTTCCTGGCTTGTCACTGAAAAATCATAACCCACTTCCTTTCACCTGAGAGGCAACAGTTTGAGTCTTCTTCCACACTTTGACAAAGAAGTGACACATCTGAACAACGTGTTTTAACATGCGGTTTTTTGAACAGATGATTATGCTGAGTGCTATTGTATATATTGCCCCTAATAATGTACTGTAAATTTACAATTCTTCTTGCAACACCTTCACTGAGTTGGAGTCCTTTTTCCGCTGGCAAAGAGAATCCCACATGTTTATTTGAGGACATAATAAACGACTCACCCCTCTCCATTCAGTAATTTGCATTACCTGCCTTCACTGTACGCCTTTGCACACAAACCTGAACATCTGGATGGGGGCGCTGTGACAATGGATGCCCAGAGAGCGTGGCGCTATACATCTGACACAGGAGAATTATAGAGTTAATAGTATTTGGCATGACAGGGAGAGAGAGCGAGGAGCGCAGTGCCGCTCTGAGTGCAGTCTCATCCTGTTTAGTATTCACTGTGCGCAGCGCCTAGAGGCCCTGGAGGGCTCACCTGCCCGGAGTCTAGACGCTCTGTATCACACACTGAGAGGACAGCGGGATCGAACCTCCGGCCCCTGGCTTCACTGTCCTTGCTGGGTAGCGCAGGAGGGCGTCGTTTCCACCGCCAGAAGACAGTGAGTGTGCGGATTGAATGGATGGACTGGTGGGTGGGGCTCAGACGGTCAGGTCGGCTGGGGACGCTGGCAGCACGTCTACCTGCTTCCTGCGACGCCTTTGGGCTCCTATAGGTCATCCTTTAAAAGTAATCGGATTACTTATTCATCTGTAGTTTGTTGTCTAGTTTGCCTACTGTTTACCTTCCCGCCAAATTTATATATATATATATAAAACTTTTAAGGGGTGAATTTGAATTTTCAAATTTTAAAATATAATTTGTTGGTGTATTTGCTGTGTATTATCACATAAACAACATTTTTTTTTTTTATCTGACCAAAACACACTACAGATGTGAATCAATAATCTCCATTGTCATTTCCAGAACGCAGTTAACTCACCAAGACAATTAAAACTCATTGATTGCTGGAAGTATAGGTGCCATATGTCAGTTCATTACAATGGCTCTATTGGCAAAACAGTAGCGACAGCAACATTATCTGTCCGTCTACCTGCCTATCTATCAGGCCGATCAGTAGCTCTGTGATCTGTCTGCAACCCCTGGGATGGGAGGGTAAAAAATCCCTCCTGTGTCCCCCCTCCTCGATAGTTCTGAGCTCCAATCCTCGCCTGTATGCATACATGTGTGTGTGTGTGTGTGTGTGTGCATGAATGGTGTGCTGCTGCTGGTTCAGAGCATACAGTCAGAGTGAATGACTGTCTGTGGCGAGGGAGGGAGGGAGACACTACCGCTTCTTCTTCTGCGCAGCTCCTCTATTCGGAACAATTTCCAGCAGAATCCAACAGAGGGGTAAGTTAAACGGTTCGGGTTAACTCGTCCGCTGGTTCGGACTCATCAGACGGTGCGGGACGGATAGGTCTTGTCCCGCTCCAGCACTGTGCGTGTGTTTGTAGGGGGGTGTACTCATGAATTTGGATGAACAAGAAGGTATGGTGTGCTGCTGAAGTGAAGGTTAGGCTATTGTGGGTTTTTTGTTCTGAACTGGGTGGTAAAGTTGAGGTGACTACTTTGGGGGATGGGCACATGGGAACAGAGCAAACTTTAACCACTTCACACCGGCTTCATACTTTTGTCGCGCTGCCTCCCTCCTTCAGTGGCGCCACCAGGGGGGGCCGGGGGGGGGTCAATAGTCATTCTAAACAATTGCTGTACTCCCTGGCATGGCAGTCTTAAGAATATAATATAATATGATTATAAATAAATATAATTTCATTTCATTCATGGATGATTTTAAAATAGGATGGGATAAATAATAGGTTGGAATTATTTATATTAGCTAATATGCTTTTTTTTTGTCTTTTATAGGGGCCCTTCTAAAAATGTCTGCCATCTTTCTTGGCACTGCTCTCAAATGAAATCCAAATCCCATAAAATCAATGCCTGGTTGACATCACACCACATACAAATTATGAGATGTAATTATGAAATTACAAATTATGGCAAAAATTACAATCACAATTATTCAGTCAATAGACCTATTGCATGTTTATGTTTACTCTGAATTTCCAAGCATGCACACTGCTCTGGTTGGCAAAAACCAAGAGATGGCTGTGCTGGATTCATATTTAAACCTGTGTAAGAGGACAAAAGTTTTGTATAGGACATTTTATTGCTTTATCTACTACCAACGACTTTATTATCCAATTTAAAGATAAGCTGACTCATAATTAAAAACAACAAAGTAAACAATTGACAATAATCCTGTTGTGAAAAAAAAAACAAAAAACAGACACGCAACCATGATCTGAAAGGTTCTTATAGTTCTGCTAGTCATTAATCTCTAAACTGAATAGTTTAGAGATTTTTTTTTTTTTTTATTGAAAAAAACAAAAATGAACACTTGATTTATTAATAAATCTCAGTGTGTATTCATGCTCACAACTTTCATGGCATTTCAACTTTTTACATTCACTTTTACCCTCTGCCTTAAAAGCCTAATTTTGCCAGGAAAATGGTCCATGGCCTATTCCAACCATCTCTGATGATTGCCTCTCTCTTTCCATCTTACTTCAACCACTGCCTATACTCTGGATACCTTCCAATCTTTCAAAATGAAGAGTTAGAGTTTTTAAAACATGGACACCAAATTTTCTTGCATGGTAACAAAGCATGATCTAAAGTACCAAATCAGCAGGTGTTTAGTATATAGGCATTTGAAAAAAAAAAGACGTCTTAAGAGAATCCAGACTTTTTTAATGGATATAAATTTAAAGTTCAGCAGCATTAACAGCAGCTCTATTCCTCACTGGCAATAAAGGCATGGTCCATTATTTTAATTTGCGAGCTAATTAAAAGATTAATAGAATGAATCTATTCTATTAATAGAATTAATAGAAAAACTAATAGATGAGCAGATTTTTGCAAGATACATTTGTAAAGATAATAGATATGCTGGAACTCTGAGTGATAAGAATCTTGGTCTTGACTCTCCTATCTTTTCCAATAACTTAAAACAGAAATACATTTTAATTTTTCCTTTCTGTTGACATTTATAGAGAGTAAGGAATCTGATGGATTGACTTTTTAAATGTAAAAGCAGCAGATGACAATAATTAACACTAACTGACATCAAATCGAACTACAGTTCACACTTTTAACACCTAACAAGCTCACACTAAATACCAGTTACAAACTATGTGATATTTTGGTTGTTATGACAGTTTATTGACATAAAATACAAATAACAGTAGACCTAATATTGAGTAAATACATTTTTAGGACTTCCTGTGCTTTGTAAAAAAAAAAAAAGATTTTTTAGCCTGACGTGTTCACCTTGGACTTGTTATGGAAGACATTCACTGGTAAACTCCTATAAGATTGTCCTAAAATATGTTTACAACAATTTCAGGTGGAACCTGACACTGATGTCAGCATCTGATTCAAGGCTTCTAATTTGGCGGTTTAGTAAGTGAAACACTGGTCCAGTCAGTGGCTGAATCAGAATCCTCAGATAAGACACCAACATCAGCGATGAAAGGACATCGACAGCTAAGGGTCGACAATGTTAATTAGCAAAACTTGAAATTATTATTATTTGTAGAATGTAATTGGTGCTTCAGCATTGTCAACTCTGAGTAGGGAGGTTCGATTAAAGCATTTTTTACTGATAGCAGATGTAGGGTAAAGTAGGCAAGGTTCAGAATGGCAGTGGAGATTGATATTCTCGTAGTTTCTACTATACATATTTTTTTAATACCAAGTGAAAATATTTAATTACACGTGACATGAAATGTATATTGTTTCATAGCCCCATACTTGTTATAACCCCAATTTCAATGAAGTTGGGATGTTGCATAAAATATATATTAAAAAAAACAGAATACAGTGATTTACAAATACTGTTCAACCTATATGAAATAAAATAAAATAAAATATTGCATATACAGTGCCTTGTGAAAGTATTCGGCCCCCTTGAACTTTTCAACTTCTTGCCACATTTCAGGCTTCAAACATAAAGATATAAAAAATTTTGTGAAAAATCAACAACAAGTGGGACACAATCGTGAAGTGGAATGAAATTTATTGGATGTGTCAAACTTGTTTAACAAATAAAAAACTGAAAAGTGCGGCGTGCAATATTATTCGGCCCCCTTGCGTTAATACTTTGTAGCGCCACCCTTTGCTGCAATTACAGCTGCAAGTCGCTTGGGGTATGTCTATCAGTTTTGCACATCGAGAGACTGAAATTCTTGCTCATTCTTCCTTGCAAAACAGCTGGAGCTCAGTGAGGTTGGATGGAGAGCGTTCGTGAACAGCAGTCTTCAGCTCTTTCCACATATTCTCGATTGGATTCAGATCTGGACTTTGACTTGGCCATTCCAACACCTGAATACGTTTATTTGTGAACCATTCTATTGTAGATTTGGCTTTATGTTTTGGATCATTGTCTTGTTGGAAGATAAATCTCCGTCCCAGTCTCAGGTTTCTTGCAGACTCCAACAGGTTTTCTTCCAGAATGGTCCTGTATTTGGCTCCATCCATCTTCCCATCAATTTTGACCATCTTCCCTGTCCCTGCTGACGAAAAGCAGGCCCAAACCATGATGCTGCCACCACCATGTTTGACAGTGGGGATGGTGTGTTCAGGGTGATGAGCTGTGTTGCTTTTACGCCAAACATATCGTTTTGCATTGTGGCCAAACAGTTCGATTTTGGTTTCATCTGACCAGGCACCTTCTTCCACATGTTTGGTGTGTCTCCCAGGTGGCTTGTGGCAAACTCTAGATGAGACTTTTTATGGATATCTTTGAACTTTAAACTTCTCCACAACAGTATCTCGGACCTGCCTGGTGTGTTCCTTGGTCTTCATGATGCTCTCTGTGCTTTAAACAGAACCCTGAGACTATCACAGAGCAGGTGCATTTATACGGAGACTTGATTACACACAGGTGGATTCTATATATCATCATCAGTCATTTGGGACAACATTGGATCATTCAGAGATCCTCACTGAACTTCTGGAGTGAGTTTGCTGCACTCAAAGTAAAGGGGCCGAATAATATTGCACGCCCCACTTTTCAGTTTTTTATCTGTTAAAAAAGTTTGACACGTCCAATAAATTTCATTCCACTTCACAATTGTGTCCAACTTTCGCAAGGCACTATACAGGTCCTTCTCAAAATATTAGCATATTGTGATAAAGTTCATTATTTTCCATAATGTCATGATGAAAATTTAACATTCATATATTTTAGATTCATTGCACACTAACTGAAATATTTCAGGTCTTTTATTGGCTTAATACGGATGATTTTGGCATACAGCTCATGAAAACCCAAAATTCCTATCTCACAATATTAGCATATTTCATCCGACCAATAAAAGAAAAGTGTTTTTAATACAAAAAACATCAACCTTCAAATAATCATGTACAGTTATGCACTCAATACTTGGTCGGGAATCCTTTTGCAGAAATGACTGCTTCAATGCGGCGTGGCATGGAGGCAATCAGCCTGTGGCACTGCTGAGGATCATATGGAGGCCCAGGATGCTTCGATAGCGGCCTTTAGCTCATCCAGAGTGTTGGGTCTTGAGTCTCTCAATGTTCTCTTCACAATATCCCACAGATTATCTATGGGGTTCAGGTCAGGAGAGTTGGCAGGCCAATTGAGCACAGTGATACCATGGTCAGTAAACCATTTACCAGTGGTTTTGGCACTGTGAGCAGGTGCCAGGTCATGCTGAAAAATGAAATCTTCATCTCCATAAAGCTTTTCAGCAGATGGAAGCATGAAGTGCTCCAAAATCTCCTGATAGCTAGCTGCATTGACCCTGCCCTTGATAAAACACAGTGGACCAACACCAGCAGCTGACACGGCACCCCAGACCATCACTGACTGTGGGTACTTGACACTGGACTTCTGGCATTTTGGCGTTTCCTTCTCCCCAGTCTTCCTCCAGACTCTGGCACCTTGATTTCCGAATGACATGCAGAATTTGCTTTCATCCGAAAAAAGTACTTTGGACCACTGAGCAACAGTCCAGTGCTGCTTCTCTGTAGCTCAGGTCAGGCGCTTCTGCCGCTGTTTCTGGTTCAAAAGTGGCTTGACCTGGGGAATGCGGCACCTGTAGCCCATTTCCTGCACACGCCTGTGCACGGTGGCTCTGGATGTTTCTACTCCAGACTCAGTCCACTGCTTCCGCAGGTCCCCCAAGGTCTGGAATCGGCCCTTCTCCACAATCTTCCTCAGAGTCCGGTCACCTCTTCTCGTTGTGCAGCGTTTTCTGCCACACTTTTTCCTTCCCACAGACTTCCCACTGAGGTGCCTTGATACAGCACTCTGGGAACAGCCTATTTGTTCAGAAATTTCTTTCTGTGTCTTACCCTCTTGCTTGAGGGTGTCAATAGTGGCCTTCTGGACAGCAGTCAGGTCGGCAGTCTTACCCATGATTGGGGTTTTGAGTGATGAACCAGGCTGGGAGTTTTAAAGGCCTCAGGAATCTTTTGCAGGTGTTTAGAGTTAACTCGTTGATTCAGATGATTAGGTTCATAGCTCGTTTAGAGACCCTTTTAATGATATGCTAATTTTGTGAGATAGGAACTTTGGGTTTTCATGAGCTGTATGCCAAAATCATCCGTATTAAGACAATAAAAGACCTGAAATATTTCAGTTAGTGTGCAATGAATCTAAAATATATGAATGTTACATTTTCATCATGACATTATGGAAAATAATGAACTTTATCACAATATGCTAATATTTTGAGAAGGACCTGTATATACACTCACCAGCCACTTTATTAGGTACACCTTGCTAGTACCGGGTTGGTCCCCCTTTTGTCTTCAGAACTGCCTTAATCCTTTGTGGCATAGATTCAACAAGGTACTGGAAACATTCCTCAGAGAGTTTGGTCCATATTGACATGATAGCATCACACAGATGCTGCAGATTTGTCGGCTGCACATCCACGATGCGAATCTCCCGTTCCACCACATCCCAAAGGTGCTCTATTGGATTGAGATCTGGTGACTGTGGAGGCCATTTGAGTCCAGTGAACTCATTATCATGTTCAAGAAACCAGTTTGAGATGATTCGTGCATTATGACATGGCACGTTATCCTGCTGGAAGTAACCATCAGAAGATGGGTACACTGTGGTCATAAAGGGATGGACATGGTCAGCAACAATACTCAGGTAGGCTGTGGCGTTGACACGATGCTTAATTGGTACTAAGGGGTCCAAAGTCTGCCAAGAAAATATTCCCCACACCATTAAACCACCACCACCAGCCTGAACCGCTGATATAAGGCAGGATGGATCCATGCTTTCATGTTGTTGATGCCAAATTCTGACCCTACCATCCGCATCGCATGTTGCTGCAGAAATCGAGACTCGTCAGACCAGGCAACGTTTTTCCAATCTTCTATTGTCCAATTTTGGTGAGCCTGTGCGAATTGTAGCCTCAGCTTCCTGTTCTTAGCTGACAGGAGTGGCACCTGGTGTGGTCTTCTGCTACTGTAGCCCATCCGCCTCAAGGTTCGACGTGTTGTGCGTTCAGAGATGCTCTTCTGCATGCCTTGCTTGTAACGAGCATTTGGACAGGTGTACCTAATAAAGTGGCCATTGAGTATATAAATATATAAATATATATATATATATATATATATATACATGTTTCCAAAATATACATGTTTCCAATTAACCTGTTAACTTGCTCAACAGGTGGAACATCCAACCCCTCAACTTTCTCAGTCTTTGCTGTCCCTGTCCCAGTTTTTTTGGAATGTGTTGCGAGCATCAAATTCAAAATGTCCGAATATTAAAAAAAAAACAAAAAAACAAGAACAAATAAAGTTTATGAGTTTACACATTAAATATTTTGTCTTAGGTTGAACTGACTTACAAGTCATTGTATTGTGTTTCTATTTACGTTTTACACAATGTCCCAACTAAATTGGAATAGGGGTTGTATTTTGAAGTAAAAACCCAGCCTTACTAAGAAGTCGCCCCCCTCCTCTACCCAGCTGTAATTAACCCGATGGGTACATCCCTAAATAAAACTCCCGATACTCTTTTAAGGTTTTTGCCACCCCACTATTTTTTTTGGTCCCCATTTAGCCACCCGTCGTAAAATCACTGGTCTCCTTTCCCTCCCCGGTGAGGGGCTTCATGACTTCTCGGCTCATCTTTCTCCTGCATTCCTGAACTTCCTCAGAAGCAACCCCTGTCTCTTTGGGTCCTCAAGCTGCAAACCGATGCCAATCGCCTCAAGTCACAGTGTGCAGTGATTAAACCGGCTACGATTTGATTTTTTTTTTTAACAGCCAGCCCCGCTTATACATTCCTCTCCCCTCCCCTCCCCTCCTCTCTGCTCTGTTCTCTTCTCTCGCCATGCCGCGGATCCATCCCTCTGTCTCGCCCACAGTTGCAGCGCATTTGTGTCCTGGGATGACCTGTTGATGTCGGTTAAAGATGGAGTGCCAAGATCACCCGCTATAAACTCCTCCCCGGTAGAAAAAAGAAAAAAAGAGAGAAAAACCCCCCCAAAAAAATACACTGGAAACTGGAGTCCTGCCCAGTATCGCTTCTGTGGTTGGCCGAGATTGCTTATTATAAATAATTTAATTGAAGCGAGACATCATAAGCGACATCTTGGACGGGACTAGCTCGTCTCCGAGTCCGAACCAGGCCGGTAGCTGCACCACTCTACGGCCGGAGGGGGAGGACCTCGCACGGTGTTGCTGGCACAGAGAGGCGGGGAGAACACCGACCCTCGACGGTTTGGGAAAGATTTCTAATGTCCCCCGGGTCTTCAGACGGCAAAAAAGAAAACATTTGTCTGCATTCTTTGAATGAAGTTGGAGCCGCGGCTGACATTTCAAATAAAGGAGGAAAAAAGCTAAAATTTGAATCCTTTCTTCGCTGCTTCCCTCACCTCCTCCCGTTGAACCGTGTCACACCGACCCGGGCCAATCGAGCACTCCTAAATCCTACCGGGCATCGAGGCTGGCACACGGCGGGGCACCGACAGTTTTCTGGCCGCCCCGACTGCCCACCCTTACCGCTGGTGGGGGGACTCAGCCTTCGAGGTGTCTGCCGGCGAGACTCTGCTAGACTTTCATGTAAGATTAATTGATGAATAACTGATGTGCATAAATGATAAGTCGTCTCTGAAGTTTGAGCTCTGGGGGTGCTCAGGGGGAGGCTACACTGTAGCCACTTCATGCTGCTTGCCCCAGTCCGTCCTCCAGTGTCGGTTAATGGAGCACTTGCAGCCACAAACGCCTTTAAACAAGGAAGCGAAATTTATTTTACGTGATCAACGGCATGTTTGCTACTTTTATGTGTGAGACAGCCTCTTTCTTCTGACCACTGTTAGCTTTAGCTTTAGCCAGCTTGCTACTTGCTAACAGGATACCTTTAACCTCTCAAAAGTAGTAAATCCACTGATTTGGCAGTGATTGATGCTGATATCAGAAGTCGAGTAATGACTGAGTACCAATAGAAATAGTGCATTGATCTAGATACCCTTTTAATAACCTCACGCAGCACATGGGAGCTGCATGTGGTTAGTTTGCATAAAGTACTGTAAAAAACACTTTTTTTAGCACATACAGTCACACACAGACAGAGAAGCAGCCACACACAGTCTAGCATTAAGCCAGAGCATGTAATGGGGCACATGTTAACTGCAGGGCAAAGGTCAAGTGGTTTGAATTAACTCCCCTTTATGTTTCTTGCAAGTTGTTGTGACCTCCCTGACCTGTTAGAAGAAAGGGTTGTGGGTATAGGATATCCATAGGGTGACATCTGTGCTTCTGTGTGTGTTGAAATGGAATCAGTCAATCAGTGTGGATGTGGTATGAAAACAAAACGCATCCTTGAAAATGAACAAAATGCATCCTTAATATGAGGCATAAATGTGTTTGATTTTTATTATTAGGCATCTGGCGTATGCAAAGTTTTAAGGAGTTAAGGTACAACTGTTCAGTCATATCATTCCTACTGGTTCCTTTCAATAAGAAGGTGCCTGATTGTGCAAAGATTTTTTTTTCTTGCTGTGCAAATCACTTGCCTCCAGGCCCTGAATGTTTATGGATATATAATTTATGGTTATTTAAGGTATAGTAGTGTTTGTATTTATTTAGCTCAGGACAAATAAATGGAAAATTATTATTTTTTGTATTCCATAGATCCTCCCCAATTTTAGCACAAACAAAGATGCCAATATGATCAACCCCGTCCACCTTCCAAGCGGACGTTTTAGATGAAAGGCATTGTCAACATTCTATGTTTTTTTTTTTGTTTTACAACAAAATTTACTTCGGAGGACTTTTTGTTATGATTTGGGGTTGTTTGGTTTTTGGTTGCGGGTTTTTCCTCTTAGGTTTCTCACAGTTAAGATTTTGAATCATGCTTCTGTTTATTATTTTCCTGGTCATGCTTTTAGTTTTTGTCTTCTAGTTCATGTTTTGTCAAGTGAGGTTTTTGGATCTGGTTATGCTTTAGTTTCATGTTTTTCTAATTATGTTTCTATTAGTTTGTATCCTTGAATTTCTGTTTTGCTCCAGTCACGTTGTGTTCTCTCCTGTCTCTCAATTAACTTTATTCGGTTCACCTGCACTAAGCAAATCAGTCTCCTTGTTTCACCTTGTTCCTGTTCTATATATACACATCTGTTCTGTTCATTCCTCGCGGAAACATTTTGGATCACTATCTCTATTCATGTACTGCCCTTCGCTCATGCCAAGCCTGTCTTGCCAGCCTGTCCATGTTTGTTTTTTGCCACCGTCTTCTTCAGTAAGTTTCTGTTCATTAAATCATTTCACTTACCGTCATGCTGCCTGCTCGTCTGCATTCCGGGGTCCTCCGCTACACAAACCCTGACACTTTTGGTCAGCATGCTTTGATCAGCTGGTGGAAAAAACGCTGCTAAAGCTTGTCCTCGCATACGAGAAAGGCAGATTTGGTTGTGAAAAATACAGACACTCTTTAGTTTCCACACCATGCTCTCCTAAAAAGGTAATGCTCCTTTAAAACTATGGTTAGCAAGCTCCAAGCAGCATGTCTGATCAGCAGCTTTCTGCAGGCTGGCTGGCTACAAGGGCCAATAACCCAACTATTTAACAAGGTAATATTAACTTGTTACACTTTTATCACTCTATAATAAGCAGAATGGAAATTGCGTAATATTAAGCATGTGTTTAGTCTGTAATTGTGCTCAATACTGTGTATCAAAATAAAAATAACAGTACATAAAAGTGATAGATCAACTTATTACTTTAAAAATAAATGTTTTAGCAGCAGTAAGAATAACAGCTGCACCTGTCTTACAGTAAGGCTGTTAGATTGTGTTTTACATCTTTGTGTAAATACCATGAAACTGGGATTTTGAATTCATTATAAACTGTTGACTTTATGGTGTTTGGTGTTGTTGAAGGACTTTTTGAGTACTCAGAGGATTTTTACAATATTTTTTATTGCACTAGCTTTGTCTTAACTGCTGCCTGTTAACTACTTTTTATATGACTCCACAAGCAGTGCAGTGGAAAACATTTGCCCCCGTACAGATTTCTTGTTTTAGTGCTTTTGTTTCACTTACAAGGTTCAGATCATGAAACAAATTTTATAACCTGAGTAATTTTAAAATGCAATTTTCAAATGGTTGTATGATTCATTCTGCTGCTGGCTGCGGTGTTGCCAGCCTTTTGCAGCAGCTACAACTTTGTTGTATGTTTTATACCTTTTGTTTTAATTATTACTTTATTGTTGCATCCTCTCTATTATATAGCTATTTTTGTCCTATGAATGCTTGTAGAGCTGTTCTAGGTCTTCTTTATGCTATTTTACTACTTTATCTGTAATTCACTTCTATTTGAGCTGGTGTAACACCTGAATATTCCCCATGAGAATCAAAAAAGGAACATCTTATCTTTTATGATCAAGGAACAAAAGGTATCCTTTGCAGCAGTTGCTGGCCTGCAAAAGTTACTTCAAGCGCGCATTTCACCATGGGAGGTGAAAACCATCGCTGACCAAAAAGCATCACAAACGCCTGTCTCACGCTTGCCAAAAACATCTTGATGATCTTTACGAGTTCTGGGAAAATATTCGATGGACTGAGAAGAAAAAAACGGGGAACCTTTTGCAAGGTGTGTGTCCTGTTACGTCGGCTGTAAAACTGGCAGCATTTCAGAAAAAGAACATCATACCAGCAGTCAAACATAAAGGTTGTAGTGTGATGGTTTGGGGGCGCATTGTTGCTTTAAGGCTTGGAAGCTTTGCCAGCTAGCATGATTTTTGCTCTCGAACAAAAAAATCCTAAAGATTTACCAGATATTGTAAAGTCTTGAAGGGAGTTGTTTGCCGCAATGGGGCAACAACTCCCCAGTTATTAGGTGTAGGGGACAATGACTTTTTTTTTTTGTATTAGTATTTCACAGGTTATTTTTGTCTCGTATTTAAAATATGTTTAATGATCTCAAATATGAAAGTGTGACAAAATAGCAAAGAAGAGGAAATCTGTAACAGGGTAAATAATGTTCTGGTACTGGAAAAGATCTACTGTAGGTCCCTGAGATGCTCCTCTAGGACATTTTTCAGCTCAGCTGTCTGCTGAAAGCCGTGGGAAATGCAGATGTCATAGAGCCGTCAGGGCGTCAAAGATTTCCAGTAACTAATTCCTTTCCTTACAAGTTCAGGAGACAAACACACTCTTTAGTTTCTCATTCTTTCTGTTCAGTTGGTTCATATACAGGATATGCTATATGTGAGACATTAATTACTCACTAGGGTGAATGTAGCAAATATATATATAATTAATAAGAACAGAACTGAGAGAAAATATTACTTTCAGCTACTTGGATTGAGGAGTTATTTTGACAATGCGTAATTAGATTCCTTAGATTAATTAAAATTTTCAAAGCATTACACCAGATCACAAAAAAATTACTACCTCCTTGTCGCTTTGAGCTTATTTTAGATAAATAAATGGGGTGAAAACGATACTATTAATTATGCTCATCTCGGTAAGTTCACTGTTCCTAATTTGATGAACAGTCTGTAATCTTAGTTGTTCTTGTGCAATGCATGAGTGCCCCATTAGTTCAGCACAATAATGTAATATCTTGCATTATATTAAAATTAAAAGAAAACATGAAGGAATTGCTTTCTGGTTATAAGACGAAACAATTAATGTCTTGCAGAGTTCCGTGCCTCATGATTTCATTGATTAAAAGAAATTATTTTCTGATAATTAATTTGTTAATGTGCTAATGACCATCTACTCTGTGTGCTGTGCTTATGTAGGCGTAAAGCAGCAGATAATGGCTGGTTGGTCCACTCTCGTCTAATCTTTTTTCAGAGTTTATTGTTCATCTGGGGAAGGTTTGCTGAGTGTGCAAGCTACAGCATCCTGCCTCACATTTACACCTGGTAGCTTCCCATTACAACCGCCTTGGTTTTGTGTTAGTGTCCAAGGAGGAGTTTAGAAGGAGTTAGCTTTTAAAGGATTGAAAACCCTTCCCGATTCTAGCCAGGAGGTTTTCTATGTGATTCTTTTATGTATTTATATGGGAAAATGTGCCTTAATATAGTGTCAGAGGAGATCCTCTGTGTTTGGATGAGAGGAAGAATTTGCAACCAGAGACATTGTCGTGGATTTTTCAGATTTATTCAGGCTTAATGTGAGCCACTAGATAACGAAAGTTTCATTTACTGGAGCGGTGCATACTGGCGTGCGGATTTTGGCTGTGTAGGAATCTGAATCTCCGCCTCGTTCTACTCTCTGTGTTATTGCGAAATGATAGCTCTATGCATCCCTTTGTGCTTTGACAAGTTTATGTTTTCTTCCAACGCCTAACTTGTCTTCTAAAATGTCTTCTAAGCTTCAGCTGTTTTCATAACGCCTTCAGGAAAGTTGATGCAAGTAAATTTCTATGCGTTTGTCATTTCTGAAAACAAAATTGCACGGTCCAGAATACAGTGTTATTTAGATTTTTTATTTAATTTTTTTCTTGTTTTCAGGGCATCTTGAAAATTTTCTGCATTTGCTGTCTTGTGTTTTTTGCGCCACATTTTTGCCAACTTGTTTTGCGTTTAGAAGTGACATTTTAGCAGTAGCTGCTGAAAGAGCCATTACTTTTGGCTTTCCTGTGATCCTGTATCAAAATCCAGTCAGACCTGGATGTCAGTGCAGTAGATGTATACTGCCAGTTTGTTGAGCCAGGTTGAGATGTGGTGTAGCATACTTTAGGTATTTCAGTTTGTTCATTAACATATTTATATAAAACAGATATACCATTGAGCATGCAATATACCAAAAATTAAATCTGAAGTGTATTACTTTAATTATTTTAAATAACTGTTGTTAAGTAGGTATACATACAGTGCCTGTGAAATGTTTCTACGCACTCACCTCTGTCAGACTCATAATAATTCTTGACTTTAAAATATAACGTTTTATTACGTGGGGTGATTACACAACAACTTTATTGATTTTTTAAAATTACAGTTGGATGAGAGTTACTGTTAGTGATTTATTTTTATTCTATACAGAGTCAGAGTTATACCCCCACTGATGTTTGGTTGAATGTCCACACCTTTTGTGACTATGAGCACGATCTTTGGATAATTCAGGCTTTAAACCTGACCACTTATCAAAATTGGTAGAGTTCATTTAAATTGTTTGGATTCGTGGAGCTTCTTTTTTAGCATAGTACATAAAATCTCAACGGGGTTAAGATCCGGGCCGTTGTAGAAACCCGTATGTTTGCCAACTTTATCCATGCCAAACAAGAGAGAACGCTTTGCTCCCAAATTGACACTTTTAAGCTTGGCAGGAATTTTAGCTACTCACATGGAGTATCCAAACGTCTTCTGGAGGAAGATCGATTGAGTTATGTTTACAGTATTTTTTTTAAACATAACACAGCTATTGCAGCGTTCTTTTTTGATCCACTATAAATCCAAACCGGAGCACCCAATTCCCTTTTCTTTAAATAGTTGTAGAATCATTCCACCCCATTACAGGATGGTTCACATTGACTATTTAACAAATTAATGAGATTTTTTAAAAAGTGTAATTCTGTGACAAGTGACAAATTATTCTATGGTTTGATGTGTAACGTAGAGCAACAAATACTAGGCTTCATGTCAGATGGGTTGCATTTAAGTGGTTTCTTGAATCTGCAGGTCGGACAATAATCAGGGCTGGGTATAGCTTGTGGAACTAAAACCAAAAAATGTGGTGAATCACAGTTAGTGATTTAACAAAGGAGGAAATAATATTTTTTACAAAGGGTTGGGTTGATTTGGACAGCCTTTTTTCCGTAATAAATTAATTCATCATTCGGCTACCATTCAGATTTACTCAGTTGACCTTTGTCTGATAGTCAGATTTGTTTAGTCATCTGAAACATTTCAGCATGACGAAAAAGCAAAACCACGACAAATCTGTAAGAAGGCGATTCAGTTGTCCAAGCGTTATCCATGCAGAGATACTGTATCTTCCACAGTTCTTTATCTTGCATAATTGATTGATTTCTCTGTCTGTTAATTTTGCTTCGTTCTTCTATTAGTATTATAATTTTTTGCTTGTCTGTTTGCTGGTTTGATAATTTTTTCATGTGTTTGTCTCTAGTGGTTTTATTTCTTCCATCTATTTTAACCTCTGTAAAGCATTTTATGTTATTCTCGGCTGTATAAAAAGGGCTGAGTAAATAAAGTTTGATCTATTGATTGATTGATTGGTTCAGGTGTAGGAGATTAAATATCTCTTGACACATAAGCAGTTAGGGGACCAAGACTGGTCAGGAATGTCTGTCCACCAGTCTGGGTTTAGTCTCCATGGTAACCAACTGTTAAACTGGCTAATCTGTGATGGCAGTCTCCACTACTTCCTTCTCTTCTTCAGCTTTTAACTTGGATATGCATCAGGATATACAGGTCCTTCTCAAAATATTAGCATATCGTGATAAAGTTCATTATTTTCCATAATGTCATGATGAAAATTTAACATTCATATATTTTAGATTCATTGCACACTAACTGAAATATTTCAGGTCTTTTATTGTCTTAATACGGATGATTTTGGCATACAGCTCATGAAAACCCAAAATTCCTATCTCACAAAATTAGCATATCATTAAAAGGGTCTCTAAACGAGCTATGAACCTAATCATCTGAATCAACGAGTTAACTCCAAACACCTGCAAAAGATCCCTGAGGCCTTTAAAACTCCCAACCTGGTTCATCACTCAAAACCCCAATCATGGGTAAGACTGCCGACCTGACTGCTGTCCAGAAGGCCACTATTGACACCTTCAAGCAAGAGGGTAAGACACAGAAAGAAATTTCTGAACGAATAGGCTGTTCCCAGAGTGCTGTATCAAGGCACCTCAGTGGGAAGTTAGCGGGAAGGAAAAAGTGTGGCAGAAAACGCTGCACAACGAGAAGAGGTGACCGGACCCTGAGGAAGATTGTGGAGAAGGGCCGATTCCAGACCTTGGGGGACCTGCGGAAGCAGTGGACTGAGTCTGGAGTAGAAACATCCAGAGCCACCGTGCACAGGCGTGTGCAGGAAATGGGCTACAGGTGCCGCATTCCCCAGGTCAAGCCACTTTTGAACCAGAAACAGCGGCAGAAGCGCCTGACCTGAGCTACAGAGAAGCAGTACTGGACTGTTGCTCAGTGGTCCAAAGTACTTTTTTCGGATGAAAGCAAATTCTGCATGTCATTCGGAAATCAAGGTGCCAGAGTCTGGAGGAAGACTGGGGAGAAGGAAATGCCAAAATGCCAGAAGTCCAGTGTCAAGTACCCACAGTCAGTGATGGTCTGGGGTGCCGTGTCAGCTGCTGGTGTTGGTCCACTGTGTTTTATCAAGGGCAGGGTCAATGCAGCTAGCTATCAAGAGATTTTGGAGCACTTCATGCTTCCATCTGCTGAAAAGCTTTATGGAGATGAAGATTTCATTTTTCAGCACGACCTGGCACCTGCTCACAGTGCCAAAACCACTGGTAAATGGTTTACTGACCATGGTATCACTGTGCTCAATTGGCCTGCCAACTCTCCTGACCTGAACCCCATAGAGAATCTGTGGGATATAGTGAAGAGAACGTTGAGAGACTCAAGACCCAACATTCTGAATGAGCTAAAGACCGCTATTGAAGCATCCTGGGCCTCCATAAGACCTCAGCAGTGCCTCCATGCCACACCGCATTGAAGCAGTCATTTCTGCAAAAGGATTCCCGACCAAGTATTGAGTGCATAACTGTACATGATTATTTGAAGGTCGACGTCTTTGTATTAAAAACACTTTTCTTTTATTGGTCGGATGAAATATGCTAATTTTGTGAGATAGGAATTTTGGGTTTTCATGAGCTGTATGCCAAAATTATCCGTAATAAGACAATAAAAGACCTGAAATATTTCAGTTAATGTGCAATGAATCTAAAATATATGAATGTTAAATTTTCATCATGATATTATGGAAAATAATGAACCTTATCACAATATGCTAATATTTTGAGAAGGACCTGTAAGTTTTGTGATCAGGACTGAAAAATGCTAGCTACCCGCACCGCTACCACATCCAGCTGGGTTCAGAAATGTTGCTATGGTCAAAATCAAGAACACAACACTCTGTCTTGCAGGTGTACATGCTGCATGTATATTTGAGACGCTAGGCTAGGGTTTCTGTCCCCCTGCCTCTGTCTCCGAGCCAACAAGCCTTCTACTATCCTTCATATATCATCGAAGCCCATCCATCTCCCTTGCAAACTGAAACAAACCCTGCAGCAACATGGAAGGAGCCAAAAAGAAGAGAAATGGAGACATGTGATTTTTACAACCTAAAGGTTCTCTTTAGGTTCTAAAAACTGAATTTCAGTTAACATGCCTTTTCGTGACCACTTGCCACAAATACAAGAAGAACTGAATACAACCGTGGAGCCTGCTGTATAGGGTGCTAGGTTTTATTTGTGAGTTTTGCTCCCAGTGGAGGAGAAAGGCTAATCAGATTAATATTGTTACAGATTAGTGGGATGTTTGTGCTTGTAGCAGGGTCGGACAGAATGTATCATTGTCGGCTCACTACAAGCTATGTTCCAAATAATCGCCGGTGTCTGTGGCCGGCATCCATTGCTCAGAGGCCACAATCTTGCATATAATGTATTTGTTCGGTGGCGTTGTGACTCACCTTTATGTTCTCAGCTGTTTACTTCTGTTGCCGTGAGAGCTACAGTATGTATGTGCTTTTTAAAAGGAGAAAATACAGTCCATCTCAATGCTAGATGGGATTGTTTGTTGTGAGATCTCCAGTTTCCTCCTTTTTGATCGCAGACCCCTTTGTTTAGTGGCGAAGTGAAATAGACAGGTTATGTAAGCAGTTTTGGTTCTTCACTTAGAAGAAGTGACAAAATAAATGTCAAAGCAGGGCAGAAACCACCAAACAGTTTATAAAGTAAATTACATGTAACGACGCAGGGCTAGGATAAAGATAAAAGCTTATATAACTGGCTCAGCTGGCCCCAAATTGTCTTTTATTTAGAAGTTAGACTTGAATCAAAGCTGTTTACCAAATTTTTAATTCATTAATCTTGACGCACTTAACCAACCCTCTATCTGAAGTTGCCTCCTCTCTTCTTTTTGTTTCACACTTTCTTTTTCACATCTTTGCGACCTATTTTGCTGTACTTTTCATGCCTGAAAATTTGTTTTACTGCCTTGTCTTTTTTGCCACCTTATCTTCTCAATATTGTGAATGCTTCCTCATTTAGCCACTCCTAACTCTCCCCTCAGTAATCTATCCCCAACATGCCTTTAACTTCCTACTCCTCCCATTTACTCATAAATATTTCTCTTTTTGTTTGTATGTGTCCCTTACGCTGTTATTCCTGTGGTAACATTTGCAGATCCTGTGGTCCGGTGCAGAGCGTTATGGCTCAGACGCTGCAGATGGCGATCCCTAACTTTGGCAACAACGTCCTGGAGTGTCTGAACGAACAGCGGCTGCAGGGCCTCTATTGTGATGTCTCCGTGGTCGTCAAGGGGCACGCCTTTAAGGTCAGATTCTAATACAATAGTATGCAGGATTCTATGATATGGATTTGATATGTGGTGTTTATAGCCTGGCAAAAGGGTAAAAATCTGCAATTAGATTTGGCTCAGCATTCAAAAAGCTTGATACTTCTCAAAGTTTTCCACATTTTTGTCCCATGATAGCCACAAACCTTTCTGTATATTTTAATGGGATTTTAAGTGAAAAGATCCATAAATCCAAATCAAATGAAAACGTTAATAATTGCTGTGAAGATCAAATATGCAGGTTTCTCTCCATCCATATATCGTCGGCATTTTCATCCCTGCATCTTCATTACCTTTCTTTGTTTTATGAGAAAAACCACTGTGAATATGAGCAAAATTCTCTATTTAGCTTAACCCATCTTATCAATTCTGACCAGATTCCCTGTTTTTACTGAGAAAAAGCATTCCACCACCACCATGTTTTAGGTAGTGATTGTGCTTTCAGGGTATTCATATACAGTAGCTTTCTTTCAACACTCCACTCATGCAAAATTACCAGATTTCTGGCAAGCACAACTAATATTTATCAATGATCAATGCTCTTCTTGCCTAGCTTGTCCTTAGGTTGATGGTAATGTTTTGGTAGGTTGGCAGTGCTTTCCACGTCCAGAGATGTTCTCTGTGAGATGTTCAAAGCATGGGGTGTTGTTTCATAACCTAACCCTGACCCTGCCTGTCCACCACTTGCGTTGGTGTATCACAAAAAAAAAAAAAATCACCATGTAATGTGTTAAATGTGGCAAAATGTGAAAAAGTTCAGTGAGGTGCTAATAGCTTTACAAGGCATTGTATGTTTTAAAAACATACATTTTAAACATGAAATGATATTGCCTTAATTGATGCGCAGGTGCATATTGTTAGATGACATACTCACCATTAGTCCTATATACAATGTGTCATAATCGAAGATGGCGATGGATCCAACATTTTTTTTGTCCCGGTGTTTATATATTCAGGGTGAATCCCTGTGTTGTTTAAACCTTGATGACTTCCCCTCTCTGGCTGTTTACCCCTCAGGCTCATCGTGCAGTTTTGGCAGCCAGCAGCTCCTACTTCCGGGATCTGTTCAATGCCGGGGGGAAGAGCTCTGTGGTGGAGCTACCTCCGGCTGTGCAGCCGCAGAGCTTCCAGCAGATCCTGGCCTTCTGCTACACAGGACGCCTCAGCATGAATGTTGGAGACCAGTTTCTGCTCATGTATACCGCCGGCTTCCTCCAGATCCAACAGATAATGGAGAAAGGCACAGAGTTTTTCCTCAAGGTAACCTCAGAGTAAAGGAATGATCTAAGAGTCATGTATGAGAAAGTTATGTAAATGGGTATTATTCAGCACGCTCAAAGAAAACTCTGTGTCACCAACCCTCATGCCACTGCGACATTAATACATAATGCAGGTATATGTGTTTGCTGGCATGCTCTTGGGACTCAGAAATATTTCAATTATGATTGTGTTGCTACATGTACCGACTGCAGCAGTAGTGATCTAATTAGGTTCAAAATACCTCACTGCCTAAATCTGCATATCGGTAAGGAAAACCTATTCTCATCAGAGCATGTCTCCTAACTTCCTGGGACAAACTTTGCATCATGCTTCAATGCATAATGCAAAACTACAGAACTGGGTTGGTCTTTCTGGTACAGCACTTGGCTGGTTTGAGCCCTACTTGAAGGACAGGGACTTCTTTGTGTCAATAGGTAGCTTTACATTAGAACTGACAAAAATCACATGCAGGGTTCCCCAAGGTTCCATCCTGAGACCCCTCCTGTTCAATTTCTATCTTAAAGAACTATAATATTAATTAATATGACTATTTAATCTTAAAATGATGTACAGTCTGAAAAATGTTTACAGTCTAGAAAAGTCTGCGAAAAGTCTGGACTAGGTTTGGATAAGTGTGGAAAAATATATTGAAATTATCCATCCATCCATCCGTCCGTCCATCCATCCATCCATCCATCCTACAGCTCTCTGTCCATCTCTCCAAAAATTGTCGATTCATCTCTTCTAAACCCCCACAGGTTTCATCTCCAAGCTGTGACTCCCAGGGTCTCCACACTGAGGAGACCCCATCCTCTGAGCCCCAGAGTCCAGTCACTCAGACAGTCGGAGGGGTGGGACTGGGCGTTGTTGCGGCTCCTGTCGGTAGGCCGGCTAGCTGTCTGACGCCGCTTCCCCTGGTATCCAAGGTAAAAACGGAACAGACGGCCACTACACCTCAGCATGCCCCTCAGCAGCAGGTACGCTCTGACTGAAGACCATAAAACATGCAACGTGTTGCATTCTCTACACATAATGCTAAACACTTTGCATCAATCTAATGTTGCAGCATAAAATTTTGCCTTTGAAAGGTGAAATCTTGTTTCTGTGACTTATTTACAAAAGGTTTCCTATAATAAGACTTTTAAAACACACTTCTCATTTTTGTTTTATTTTTCATTCAGCTCTTCCTAATGAAATGTTTAAATGTTAATGTTCTGAGGAAGCAACAGCTTTCACTGAGATGGAAAATCATATAGGAAAAAAAAGATTAAAGACCTTAAATAGCAGGTTATGAAGTATTTTTTTGGTATAAACAGATAATTTAGAAAAAAGCTTAAAGAGTGCAGTTGAAGATTTAAAGCCCTGTTTTATTTGAAGATCCTACAATAAACCTTAATAACATCAATCGTTAAATCTCTTTCATTCACTACCTGATACCCCACACAACAAATTTCGGCGTGCTGTTACTGTTTGTTCTGTTTCCTTGGCAGTTGTCAGCTTTTGATGAGCTGTTAAAGCATCGGAGTGTGATGACAATTAACCAGCTCCATCTCCTTCCTCCTCGGCAGGAGGGCTCACCCTACTCTGTGGTCTGCACCCCTGTGGCCAAGCGGCTGTGGGAGGGGGCAAACCGGGACGGGGGAGGAGGGTCTGGAGGAGGCGGGGGAGGTGGAATGAGGAAGGCTGCACGCTACTCTTCCTCCTCCTCTTCTTCCTCCTCTTGTAACACTGCAACACAGGATGTCTCTGGACGTGGACCGGCGGCTAGTGCAGCGATGGTGGGCGGTGCCTCTTTAGTGGGAGGAGCTGGACTCAACAGTAACCACAACAGTAACAACAACAACGGCGGGACCCCCGAAGGCACGAGCCCAGGCACGCTGAGCATGTACACAAGCGACTCGCCGATCAGTTACCACGATGACGAGGAGGAGGACGAGATTGCCGATGAGAGCGCTGAAGAGCAGTACAGACAGATCTGCAACATGTACACCATGTACAGCATGCTTAATGCTGGAGCAGCAGGTGAGACGGCAGATAGATTCATCAGTGTGGGAATGTTTCTGTGTGAATATAAAGGAGAGAGGCACGGAGAATTGTAATGACACGAGTTAAGGCTTGATCATCCCTGAGCAGCAACAGACTTTTTTTGAATCAGTGAATGTACTAAATCTGTGCTCAAGTAGTCCATAGTAGCTACAACACTCTTCTGTGCGGAACCTGTTACAGAAGGAAGCAGAAGAAAAGTTGGCAGTTTAACACTTTGGGCCACATTAAACCGACCAGAGTTCACTTCCCCCCTTGGTCCAGACCTTTTGTGCAGGTGTGAATACACTCAAGCGAACCCTGATCCGGACCAAACAACCGGACCGAGAGCCACTTTTTGAGGGGGTCTTGGTTTGCTTCCAAACGGACTCTGGTGCAGTTTGCTTATGGTATGAATGCGAACCGGCCCCGATATGACCCACCTACAAAAAACGTCTCTTTGGAGTTAACAAGCCACCGTAGCCGGTAGCAAAGGTCTACGTTGTGCTGAAATCATACCTGATCAGCTGTATGTTGCTTAGCAACGCTGCTACCGGCATGTTGTGGGGCAGGGCACGCAGACAAAGACCGTTCCTGGTGTGAATACACCCTTAGTATCAATAAGATGTTTATGAAGTCAGAGGAAGTACAAAGATGCCAAAAGCTATTCAAACACAAATGTATATTCAATGCAGGTCATTCAGGCTGTAAAAGAGCGTTTTAGAAGGCTAAACATGAAACAAATTTGCTCTGTTTTGAGCTTTTAAGCTCTCTGTCATGAAAATATGCTAATAATATAGTTCTCTGAAAATCTTAGTTAGGGATCTGGACTTGGCCCCCGATTCTAGAGGCGGGCGTGGAGGCAAATGAGTGGTGGTTGGGACCGGACATGTCACCACTGCCCGCCGAACTCATCAGCCAGATCGGTAACCGCTGCTGTTTGTATGATGCTAGCAGAAATCATTCTGACTTTGTTTTGAAATAATTGATGCCACCTCTGCTTCAAATATAGGCAATTATTGACTTCTCTTGAAGGAAGAGACAAAAACCTTTGGCATGCTGTTCTTGTATTATAGTTCTGAAAGAGATATTGGACTCATCTTTTCATCAGTAGATCAGAGCTATACAGAAAAATGGAGATCTCCTTTAAAGTCCTAGTCAGTGCCTCTCTAATATAAAGTTTTCTGCTCCGATCTCCGCAACTCTTTGTTGGAGCGTGTTTCTAAGTGTCAGTCTAATGTTTGTTTATGCAAACGTGTCGGGAGTGGAGGTAGTTAGCTGCAACAAAGTGTTCAAAACAAATAAACTAGATAGATCCTTGCTTTAATTTTAGGGATTGCTAATAGTTAATATCAGATGTTTCTGGATGATCTGAATGCATTTTCTAACTTAATATTGAAAATTCTCATTTTTGAAAAGCTAGAAAGAATGCATACAGTAGTTGGATGATTTGTACTCAATAAGGGATAGGTTATTGGAGACTGAAGGTGAGACATATTTTTTTGTTCTTTTTATAAGTTTTAGAAGTAATAATTTATTATTCGTCTGATAGTTTTTTTTAATTATTTTTATTTATTTATTCTGTTAGTCTGTCTTAATTTATTTCATTTTAATTTAATAAATATTTTGGGTTTAGAGTTCCTTTTCATTGGTAGAGAATCCATTCTAATGGAAAAGAGAAATATATATATTTCCTTTATTGTACTACTGCTGGCAAGAAATGTTCAATGAAAGTTATTTGTACCATTTGAAATATTTTCTACACAATTTTAACCATTTTGAAATAAAAAGGTTAAATAGAACTGTTTTGAAGGTGAAACATTTGAAGAAATATTTTCACATCTGCGCTCCTGCAGAATTTAAGTTGCATTTCAAATCATGGCTATTCCCTTATGCGATAAATGCCAATGATGGCAACAATAAATGTTCCCCCGTCTTCAGTGGTCGGAGAACGGGTGGAGGCTTTGCCAGAATTGGCGCCCGATTCTGGAGGCGGGCGTGGAGGCAAAGGGGGACGGTCCCGGCCGGACCTGGCATCGCTGCCCGCCGAGCTCATCAGTCAGATCGGCAACCGCTGCCACCCAAAGCTGTACGAGGAAGGCGACCCAGCAGAGAAGCTGGAGCTGGTCAGCGGCACCTTTGTCTTCATCTCCCGCGCCCAGCTCATGAATTGTCACGTCAGTGCTGGCACCCGCCACAAAGTACTACTCAGACGGCTACTGGCCGCGTTCTTTGACAGGTCAGTGCCTTCAGTCATTCCTGTCTGCCTTGTCGAGGCCTTTATCGCTGTCAACTTTGTTAGATGAAAAAAAGAAAAAATGAAATCAAGCTTACCATGTCAGGGGTAGCATAAAAAGCACCAAGTGAAGCATCAAAATGGCAGAAAGAGTGAGGAAAGCTTTAAAGATTAAAGGTTTTGATAACTGATTTGAAAGATGTATTTTCTTTAATTTATTTTTCTGATAAAAGGTACATTTATTTTGAGGTTAAAACAAAGTATTTGGAAATTTACTCGTCATTTTGCCCTTTATTGAAAGGTGCAATTTGACTGGGAAGAGCTATGAGAATGTTTCTGTAAACATCCACAGCTTTAGGAGCATTACAGAGCTGTGCATAAGTATCCCTAACGCCTGAATTTTTTGTCACGCTACAGCCACAAACGTCCGCGTATTTTATTAGGATTGGCAGAAAGTAGTGCATAATTCTGAAGTGAAAGGATACAAGTCAGTGGTTTTATTTATTTACTTTTCCTAAATAAAAATCTGAAAAGTGTGGCATGGATTTATTTTTAAGTCTCACTATTTTGATATTGCTAAATAAAATCCAGTGCAAACAACTGCTTTTAGAAGTCACTTTAATAGTAAATATAGTCAACTTGTGTGTAGTTTAATCTCACTATAAATAAAACTGTTCTGTGAATGTCTCAGAGGTTTATTAGTAATCATCAGTGAACAAACAGCATCATGAAGACCCAGGACCACAGCAGACAGGTCAGCGTTAAATCTGTTGAGAAGCTTAAAGCACCTCAAGTTAGAAAACAATATCCCAAGCTTTGAACATGACATGGAGCACTGTTTAATCCATCCAACCCCTGCAAACCTACCAAGATATTACGGTCTGCGTAAATTGATAGTCATAAGTCCTGTTTCAGTTTGTCACAAGCCATGTTAGGTGACAAAAACAGAACATTATGGTCTATATGCAAAGCGCTGTGTGGTGGAAAACTAATAATGATTATCATGCTAAAAATACCATCCCCACAGCGAAACAGAGTAGTGGCAGCACCATGCTGTGGGGGATGCTTTTCATGGGCAAATACATTGTAGTTGATGGGATGGGGTTAAATACGGGGTTATCTTGGAATAAAACCTGGCAGAGGCTGAAAAACACTTGAGACTGGGGGCGGAGGTTCTAAAGAGAAAGAAAGAGAGAAGGAACGAACGAACTGGGTTAGGGGTTACTTGGATCTTCTTAGTAAGCAATCTGTTTCAACTTGTTTCAGACGTTCGTGAATTTTCTGTATTGTGCTCTTCTAATCTGCTTAGGAGCACACTGGCTAACAGCTGTGGAACCGGCATCCGCTCATCGACCAATGACCCCAGCCGGAAACCTTTGGACAACCGAGTGCTGCATGCTGTTAAATGTGAGTCATGACAAAATAATCTTTTAGTGATGTTTTGGAGCTGCTATTATGTGAAGCACAACATTTGCACTGGAAGTGAAGCCTTTTTCCTGCTTTCCTCCAGTCTACTGCCAGAACTTTGCACCGAGCTTCAAGGAGAGCGAGATGAACGCCATTGCAGCGGACATGTGCACCAACGCCCGACGCGTTGTACGAAAGAGCTGGATCCCCAAGCTCAAACTGCTGATGGCCGATAGCGATGCCTACTCGGCCTTCCTGGCTGACAGCGTGAAAATGGAAGCTGACGCGCTGGGGGTGGAGCAGGGCTTCGATCCCGCCTCCTTAGAAGCCGTTGCAACAGCTGCCAATAACGGCGAAGTGTCAAGCGGGACCATGCCGGGGGCAGGAGGAGACGGCAGCTCTTTGTTTTGAGTGAGTGATCGGACACGTAGATTGGACGGACTCATTCCTCTGGGGTAACGAGTCGAGAACATTGGCCACTGTGGTCTTGATGACAGTTGTCACACCCCTCCCAGCTGCCATGTGGTTAGGAATCTGATCCTTCTCACGTGGTTCGTTCAGTTTCTTGTACTTTCCTTCCTTTGCTTGTCTATATTTTTGTCTCTCTCCACAGCTCAGAATGTTCTTTCTTGTTCATCTGGTGGAGATGGACAGAAAGACGGGGAGAAAGGTAGCAGAGTAAAGAATGTGAAACTCCCCCTACACACCTCTTCATTCCTCTGCAACCTTTCTCAGATTTTAGTTCTATATTTTAAGAGCTTTTATCATCACTGAGGCCCTTTTCCTTCACAATCAATCACAGACATTCCCCAGGGAGGGCTGTCAGTGAGGGTAATCCTGTACGGAGAGAGTGATATTTCCTCCCCCAAACTCTGGTAACACTGTTGTTTTTATACTGAATGTATGCGAGGCGAAGCATCCGAATTGCAGCGTTGTAAGGCAGTGATGACTGAAAGGTTGCGCTGAGCCCCTTTTTTGCTTTGATTGTTTAGTGTTTTGCTTTATTGCATCCGGACAGCGAGATGCAAGATTCTCAGAGTGCGGCGTCGAAAAGGTTGAAAGTTGTAAATTTTGATTTGTATATTGGCATAGTTTACAATCTCCTGGCCCAGCTTTCTGAAACCTGCCAATTTATTTCGGCTGGTGTGAGTTGACATGTCAGATGTTAAAACCCCCCCCCCCGAAAAACTATGTTTACGTTGATTTTTACATTTTTGCCAAGGCTCCTGAGGGAGAGGAATTTTGTTACAGATGACAGTCAAAGACATTGCAGGGAATAATCCACTGTTATTTTGTGTGGTATAAGTACAATCGAGCAACGTTTTTGTACAGATCTGAAGCAGAAGGTGGATGTTTTTATTTTTAAAAATCCCCCCAGAAAAAAAAAAAAGTTTTCGCTAATATCCAATTTTTTGATTTTTATCTACGTTTACCACGGATTTTAAAAAAACATTTAAAGGCATGTTTACATACTGTAAACAAGCCGTTGGGCTCCCAAGCCATTTTGGTGTGCATGCATGCCATGCTTTGTAAATTACATATACCCCTTAAACTTTTTCACATTGTCATATCACAACCACAGACTTCAGATATTTTATTAGTGTTTTATGTGACTAAGGAGGGGCATAATTGTGAAATGAAAGGAAAAAGATACACATGTCTTTCAACATTTTTCTAAATCTAAAGAAAATGGCTTTAGTTTCCAAGCTTTCCTGTCCTGTCCCTGTGAAAAGAATCACCCCCACACCATGATCCAATCCAATCCAACTTTATTTATTAAGCACTTTTGCACCACAGCAGACCAAAGTGCTGTACAGAAACTAGAGTCAACATAGCTCATAATACAAACAAAAAACACAACTAATTCAAACAAAACACAACACCTTACACAGTGTCAAAAGCCAAAGAAAACAAGTAGGTTTTAAGACGCGTTTTAAAAACAGACAGTGAAGGGGACTGTCTGAGTTGGATGGGGCAGCTCGTTCCAAAGATTAGGAGCTGCTGCAGCAAAAGATCGATCTCCCTTTAGTTTAAGTCTGGTCTTAGGGACCCTCAGGAGCAGTTGATCAGCTGATCTAAGGGAGCGGGAGGGATTATAGGGATGCAGCAGATCAACCAGGTAAAGTGGGGCAAGGCCATTCAGAGATTTAAAAACAAATAAAAGTGTTTTAAAATGGATCCTAAAAGGTTCAGGCAGCTGGTGAAATGAAGATAAGATGGGAGAAATGTGCTCATATTTACGTGTGCCAGTTAAAAGCCTCGCTGCAGCATGTTGGACCCTTTGCAGTTGGGCAATGGAGGATCCACTAACCCCCAGATAAAGTGCATTACAGTAATCCAACAGAGTGGTAATAAAGGCATGGATCACTGTCTCAAAATGTCTTTTTGGAATAAAGTATTTTATTTTGGCTATCTGCCTCAAATGATAAAAAACTCCTTTTAACAACTGACCTGATGTGGTTGTCTAATTTGAGATCGGGATCCATTTCAACTCAAGTCAAGGAACCTAGATTTATAGGGGAGTGACCCGCAGTACCTCCAAAAACCATAACCTCAGTCTTGGTTTCATTAAAACTCCAAAAATTAATTGCCATCCAGGCCTTCAGGGCCTCAAGACACCTAAGAAGTGAGTCTATCGCAAACGAATTTGACTTTTTAAGAGGGACATAGATCTGGCTGTCATCTGCGTAACAATGAAATAATATAACATGCTTTCTGAGAATAGAACCAAGTGGGAGCAAATAGAGGGAAAACAGAAGCGGGTCTAAAATTGAGCCTTGTGGGACTCCACAAAAAAGAGGAGAATGATGCTGCCACCACATGTTTATCAGCCTTCACTGAACATCTGTATCTATAATAAGAATCATTTAAACACAGATGTGATTTGTACTTAAGAATTAAGTAGCTTCATCAAAGAATCAAAGTAATAGGGGATAAATATAAATTTATGCCACATTTTTTAGATTTTTACAGTATTTGAAAAAAAACTGTAAAAACCGTTTGTGTCGATTTCTTCCATTTCGCAATCATGCACTACTTAATGTGGGTCATTGACGCAAAATCCTAATAGTATACATAAATGTTCTTCTTTAGACTGTGACAAAATGTGAAAAGGTCTGGGAAGTATGAATACTTTGCAAGGCACTGAGTATTCTTTATAGCTCAAGTTTTCATTGAAACATTTTGGAGTCATGCCGCTAACAGCGCAGGTTTTCCCTCAGGCATTTCTGGCTGGTTGTGTGCTGGAAACGACAGAAGTGTTAATACTTGGCAGGGAATGCAGCTCTGTGTGTATGTGTAGGTGTGTCTTGAATGGGCCGCTTGTGTGTGCGTGTTGCATGAGAGGCAGAGAGTGGGAAGCCCGACATCACATTTTCACACGCGCTTGGTCAATTCATTCACCGTTCAGATCTACACGCTAATGCACATCTGTCATTTCCATCGGCCGCTGCGCACCAGGCCAACGTGGAAGTCCAACATGGAAGTCCAACACTTCCAAGTAATCAGCTTGCATGCATTTGTTTTGGTGTACTGAACATGCTCAGGAAACTGATTGAAATTTCTCAGTTTGCATTTTGAAGTTAGGTTCCTGGCTTTATGTAAGGTATTAAAATTTCCAAAAGATGGTACAAAATAGAAATGAGAGATCAACCAACATATATGTTGGCATAGAAACACATGTCTTGGCTGAATCTAAGAGTTTATATAAAAGAACCAGAAGACGAAAATGTAGATCTTTTTTTAAGGGATATCAAAAATGAGTCATCATTTAAACCCTGAAAAGGCTTTTTTCCTCATGTTTAGTTCACCAGTGAACACAGTGAGAGCTTGTGATTAATGCTACTGGTATTTTGGACATGAAGGGCATTGTGATGTATCAAAGAAACCTTAGGATTGTTTTAGAGTTCAGACCTTACAGACATGCCAACCATAAAAGGCAGGGCAACATTGCTCAAATGCATGATTTCTGTTCTGTTTTACGAGATTCAACTTAAAACCTTGTGCCACCATGTATTACCTAAAAAACACATATTGCAACATTGTGTCAAAATCAAAACATTTTAAATTAATGTGCATATCCAACTTTAAATGACCATTTCTGCTATCATTTATGAAATTTTAAGTATTTTGTTACATATACCCAGGAGCAGTAAAACCTGTACTTCCGCGATGATTCTGTCTTTGGGAAATATTTGTTTTTAGCAAAATCGCTAGTGCCACAATTATTAACATCGGTAACAACTTTTATTAAAAAAAACAAAAAACATTTTCTATCTTATACTGACCAAAATTCAAAACAGGACAGAGAGGAGAACATGCCATTCGATTAAGGCTGATGGTCTTCATAAAACAGGAAATGGCTGCAAAAATAACTACTCGCCAAAGTAAAACAAAACTTTCCCGTAACTACAGTCAAAGCATCAAAATTCAAATTTAAAACAACTGGAACTGGGACCATCGACCAGGACCCCATTTATTCTCGCACAGTGAGGTTGATGGGAAGGCAAAACCATATACAGGTCCCTGTTAGAGAAATGTAGCAAAGCTTTTAAGGCGCTTTTTATACATCTTTAGCAGGGCTGCCGATAGATATAGGGGGGTGCTGTATCTGTTAGAGGTCAAATGCTATATTAGCTTAGTAAACTCATACACACATCTGAAACATGTTTAATTACCCAAAATGCTTAGCTAGATTATTTTCACTAAAAACGATAAGATAGCAAGACCCATTCTTTATTCCTTATGGTTATTTCTGCTCAAACTTTCTTTCTCGATGTTATTTTAAGAGAAAATCCCAAGCACCTTATTGCCTGCTGTTAAATTGCCCAAAAGTTGAATTGCTTGTCTCTGTCAACTAATGTTTGGGTTGTCCCCACGAATGTTTATGATAAAAGAGGTAAAAGGAAAATTAGCTGTTGAGAGATGCACCAATCGATCGACCAGAGATCGGAATTGGTTCCCCTAAATCGACTAATGACAAAAGTTCAGATTTATTTTCTCCCCTGTTCACTAAATGCATCAAAAAGAATTTCTGCCATTTTTGATCAATCAAAGCATCAAATAACAGCATGTACTTTGATGCACTTTATTGAGCAGATAAAGGTTAGAAAAATATGCTTTGATGTATTGGTAGGGATAATCTTGCACATCTTCTATGTCTGTTGGATTCAAAATTACTTCCTCTTTCAAAGAACCTGCAGTGCATTTATTTTCCTCTTAGCTGTTATATTCCTTACATAAAAAAATAGGAACTGGTCAAAATCTAAATAGACAAGTTGGACCCAAAAACAAAAAAAGGTGGAAATCTGTATTGGCCAGGAAAAGAATCATTTCTGTGTCAGGCTGCCTAAAGTACAGAATCAGTGTTGTACACAACTGTGTTCAAACACCTTTTAAAAGAACAAGCAAACCAGAACGGACCCAGTTTATAGATCAGTGTTAAGAAATAAAAAGGTCGTCTTCCTAAACCCGGTTTTTAGAAAATAAGTTATTGTTAAATTATGGAAATGTGCCAAACTTCCCAGGAATTTATGGGAATAAACCTGGAATTAATTCAATTCAAAAATACTTTATTAATCCCAAAGGGAAATTAAATGTTGTTATAGCTCATATTATGAAGGTTTCCTCAAAGAGCCGTTGTAGATGCTGATGGCTGTGGGCAGGAAGGATCTCCTGTAGCGCTCCGTCTTACAGCAGATCTGAAGAAGCCTCTGACTGAAGACACTCTGTTGTTGTAGGACAGTCTCATGAAGAGGATGCTCAGGGTTCTCCATAATGTTCTTCATTTTATGAAGAATCCTTCTTTCCACAATGATCTCCAGAGGTTCCAGAGGTATTAAAGGTATTGAAGGTTGATCATTTGCAGGAAATTTAGATATAGTTGGGGAAAATATATGTTTTAGCCTAATCTTGACTGAGACAACCAGATTTTATGTAAGTACACTAAAGCATAGCTGTGTTGTTCTTCAGTCACATGCACATAGCATACTGCAGGGCTACCAAGCCAACTCCCACTGCATGTATTGCTCATACCTTTATGGCACAGATGATTCCTGGAACCCTGGACTACTGAGGTCACAGTTTTGAACCCTAAGCCTAAGACTATTAAAGCCACATATTTAGGCTCGTGGACCACATTTTGATGCTGATATTATTGGGTAAATATTTTTGATGTATGATATTACAGGGATCTCCGCCTATAACAAAAATCATTTACATTTATGTTTAAATTAGACTTAAAAAAAAATATATTTACCAGAGACTTTCCACCACCTTCCATCCCCACTCATTGGTTATATGCTTTAATATATATTTAGAATTTTATTAAATACTTTTTTGGTATCATTTCTCTTCTGAATGGCACCAAAAGACTGAGAAGCACAAGAAGGATGTGGTACAATCTATGTAAACTTAACCAAGTTCTGTACCTAAGAGACATCAAGAGAAAAAAAATGCAAAGGGGTGTAGGACAAAAAGCAGGAGAGGACTTAGAGGACAAGGGGTTAGGATAGTTTCTATTTACCTTTTTATTGAAACAGTTGTTTAAATCCAGTGCTGTGTGTATAAGTGTTCTTTAAATGGGGAAGCAAAATATCAGTGAGAGATGGTGATGGAGGAAGATGACAGTACAAGCCTCCCTAGAGAGGAGGGACAAATGAATAGGTGGGGAAGAGGGAGAGGTGGTGGGAGCTGGAACGCTTGGATGATTTGGTGTGAACGCATGCATGCATACTGGTGTGTGTATGTAGCCTGTGTGTGTGTGTGTGTGTGTGTGTGCATGTAAACGGCTTGTTGCAGCATTTCTTCCGAGCTCTTCGCCAGGGCTTCTGTGTGTGTTTCTATGGGTTTCTATAATGTGTGGGTGTATTTTAGCATGCTTATGCATATTAATGTATGTATGCATTTTTCTCCAGTCACTTCCTTCTCCATTTATGGCATGTTAATGTCTGCCTCCTCACTAGAACCAGCTTTTGACAGCGGTACTCTCTCTCTCTCTCTGTGTGTGTGTGTGTGTGTACATGCATGTGTGTGTGTGTTTAATGCACACTCCAAGCTCGGTCTGCATCTCGATCTATGTGCTGCATACGTGTCTGGCTTCATGCAGCGACTGCGCATGTCTGCCGCTGTGTGTGGGTGGTTTGGGTGCTTAGCTCTACAAGGTCTGTGTATATATCTGTGTGTGTGTGTGTAAGAAAGTGGGTGGTATATGCACAGGGGTTGAGTGTCTGTTTGTTTTTTTTCCTCTCTCTGACGAAGGGAGCAGTGTACCTTTCTTTTAACCATCCTTACACACATCTGCAGTCACACTTTTACAGCACAGTCTGTATGCATGTGCCATACCCAGACTGCCAATGATGTACTGCTCTTGGATAATTTGTTAAACATAAAAATGTGTATTAGATTTAAAGAAAAACAGAGCAGTTCAATCTAGCCCTCTTTTCATGAATCTTTTACATTTTAGGCTCCTCACTAAAAAAAGAAGCTTGTCCAGGCCTGGTCAGTGTCCTGCGCTCTTGCATGGGACAGTAAGAAAACCGCAGCAAGAACTCCTGACTTGTTCTTCTTTTCCCTCCCTCATCTTTCTCTGATTCTTTTCCTCTTTGTTGACATCTCTTTCTCTCTCCATACATACATTTCTGTCTCTCCCTTTGTCTGTTTTCAGCAAACACACATACGCAGAGGAAAGGAGCTAAACAATGTCGGTCCCTTGTTGCTTCATTACGTGAACCATCATCATTTCCTATTCGCCACTTTGTTTGCGTCTCGACTCCATTTTATTCGCAGAATGCAAATCCCTGCCAAACTCTCCTCACATATATGTGCATCCCCTTGTATATGTGAGTGGGCGGTCTGTCTACAACAACAGATGGGGCTGCCAAATAGGTTGCTGTCTGTATGTGAATATGTGTGTGCATATCTGTGAGCCATTTGAATGCAAATCGGACAGTCACTGGGCGTAGGTACATCTAATCAGACAAATCACTGCTGTTTCAAGATACTGTGGTCGGATGATGATTTTTTTTTTTATGCTTACCGCACCTTTAATAATCAGACTATTGATGAGGAAGGGTCTGAATGTCCCTGCGTATTCCCATGGCTGCTGTGGCTGCCCAATCACAGGAATGCAGAGGGAGAGACGCAGCCAATCATGAGGTGAATATAAACCAGACTGTTAAAGCAGGTGACCAAGTGGGTTCAGACAATTATACTAATTATCCTGGACTTGAGCAGAAAGAGAAAGATGAGGAGGAGGAGGTAGCGCCGCTCCTACTCATGAAGACACGTTTGTTAAGAATCTCCCAGGACAGATGAGGCATTGCGGCACTCTGCCGTCACACGAGCAAAGCTTCAATCCAGACAAAGACACAAGAGTGAGAGGAGAGAGAAGAGGCTGACGATTTTTCTCTCTCTCTCTCACCCTGTAATAGGAAGATAAATACTTCGGTGCTCTTTTGTTCATGCATTGTAACGTTTGACAAAGACAAAGGGTTTAGTGTGGGGGACTAAAAATAATTAGAAGATTCACAAAAACCCAGGGATGCACCAAATAATCTGTCAGAGATCCAAATCGTCCAACTTTCCCTTGATCGGCTCGGATCAATGATCAGCAGGTCCAATATTGAAAGATCCGAATCTATTTCCTGTCCATTAAATGCATCAAAAATAAGAACGTCCTACATTTTCGGTCTAGAAACGCATCAGCCAACAACCTGAACTTCGATGCTCTTTTCTAAGTTTAATACAAATAAAAAAAAACATCAGATAAAGGTTGGGGACGTAGGATGTGAAGCAGAAATAGGGGCGATCCTACAATTCTTTTATCTACTGTCGGATTTGAAAACTACTACCTCTGTCAAATAACCCGCAACACATTGTTTTGTTTTATGTGTTATGGTCCTTAAAATGGAAAAAGAAAAACTGGAAACTTTCAAAATGGGAATCGGCAGCTTAGACCTCAAAGAAATCGGTATTGCCAAGGAGAAGCCCGATCGGTGCATCTGTACAAAAAATTAAAGAGACTCCAGCTAGACAAGCAATCACTGAGCAGACACTGATGGCAATCTATTTGCAGGGAAGTAACAGGTTTCAATACATCATTTTTTTCAACAATGCACTAATTATTTCCATTAGCAAGACTTTAAATTCCTTTAACACATTTGCTTGAATTTTTCTCCCGTCTGGAAAAGATTCATTGTAAAGACAATTTTTTCCACAACTGGAAAGGCTGTTTAGCCACGTTGACAGTCACGCCATCCAACTGTGTGCATTATATCATTATATTAAACACTGTGTGTTCTTCATCTATCGTCTCACATTAGAAAACTGGAAAAAAAAAAAATGTTTATACTTAACTGAGCTGCAGTGTTGGAAATGATTTCATTCTTGTTTTTTTTAAATCTAGAACTTTAGAAAACGATTGAAACATGTCTCCGTTGGTACCACTTGAAGTCAGAATATTGTTTTAAAATAAATCTTCCTCTAAGAATAGAAAAACTTTTGTCTCACAGCTGGAAACGTTCTGACATTTGCAATAAATAATTAGGTATTTACTGCGGTTCATTGTAAACTCATAATACGCAATTCCTCACACGTGAAAAGAAAGTACAACCCCTTTGCAATTCTAAGGTTTTACATATGAGGTCAATGAAAATAAACCTGATCTTGAGCAGGTTCTCAAATTACTCAGATCTAAACTCAAGTGTATAAAAACACAGACTCCAAACTGACTCTATTAAATAAAATAAGCCAAGATTATGTTTTTAAAAAACAAAGTAACCCATTTTTCAGTAGCTTCAGTAACCAACTTTAGCTGCAATCAGTTGGTCAAAATGGTCCTTTACTTTCTGACCACCTCAGTTTCTCAGATCGATGTGAACACATTTTTGCCCCCTCTTCTTAAACAACTTCGTTTCCATTCATTGAGCTTTGCACACATCCATTTCCAAACAGTCCTCTAAAGGTTCTGAAACAGCATGTCAGTCAAGTTGAGGATTGGATTTTTCTATATATGATATGTTGGGATCAGTTTCCTGCTGATGACCCAGTTTGAGCCAAGCTTTAGCTGTTAGACATGACCTCATATTTGACCCTGGTGACTGCAAGGGGCCCAGGTCTTGTGGCCACAAAGCCAGTCCACATCGTCTGCCACCCTGCTTGACCCTTGGTATGAGGTCTTTGTGCCAATCACTCTTCCCTATGGGTACACTCATAATCTGGTTAGAGGATATTCACCTGGTAACAAGAATTTTCTCAATATATACCCTGACTGTCTTCTGTTGCTCCATAAGTAAACATTTGCTTTTTCTCTGTCTGATACTCCATTGAATTTTATTAAGTGCTGAAACTGATGACTGAACAAAATGAGCGATAGTAAGTGCTCAAAACACTTTGTGTTTTTCCAGCAAAACACAAAAAACTCATTATTTGCAACTTTAAAATAATACAATTTCATAAGGAAAATGTAAAAATAAGTGTAAGTTGATGTAGCAGATCAGACTTATGACACAGAATGGGAGCTACTGAACTACTAAACATAGACCTCGGTACTTATTTATATTCCGCATATTGGATTAAATCATCTTAATACAGGTAAGGGGACAAAATACAAGTTGAAACATTTTGGAATTTTTATAACTGCATTTCAACTATTTCCAAATGAAACGATTAGCGCCGTTAGAAGTTTTACGTGGCTTTTGTGCTCATCCTGACAACTTTGGATGATGAGCTATGTACAAAGGGTTTCACAAAAGGTTTTCAGAGGCGGAGCTTCTAGACTTCCATTGATTTTTAAAAGTGCTGCATTGGTTTATTTTTCATTCAGATTTTTTGGCGTTTTGCTGGGACAAAAAAAAAGAAGAGGTTGTTATAATGAAGGTTTACACATCTCACACTATGTTTGAAAATGCATAAGAGTTAAGAGATGCACTGATAAGGATTTTTAACCGGTTTCCAATCTTTGACCAGCCAACACCAATTTAAATCCATTGATTTCTCTCCAAAATCTGTAACTGATATTAACAGCATTCAGAATATGTTTTGTTTTGTCTTCCTGCCATAAGTGGCCATTAGTTACGTATATTATTAGCACAAAAGGCAGGTCCTTAGTCTAAATTTAGAATTTCCAAAAGGCCACCATCATTTCCAAATCCACCATGTTCCTAGACAGGCAGGTTAAGAGCTCAAAATGATAAAACTGATCAACTTTGTTGTACTGTGTTTAGCCTTCTTGTTATCTGCTGAAAGTCTCACTCCCTCTCGCTTTCCTGCAGCCTAAATGACCTGCAGTCTTGTCTTGACATGCTGTGGAAAACTGTTTCCTATGAAATACATCCATCTCTGGCATTATTTTTTAACACTTCACTGATGCTAAAATTGCTAACTTTGACTCTACATCACTCAGTAACAACGCCACCACCGAAGATTGCTGTTGTAATCACGACCTTGCAGCTCTGTGTGTTGTGTTAACTGATTAGAAAAAGATCCAATTTTGTTTTCTTGTTACTGACCGGCTGGTCAATGATCAGGGCTGATCAAGCTGAAAATCGCCTGATTCTGGTCTCCTTTCGATTTCTCTGCACCTCTAGTAAGAATTTAGGATTTGGATCCCCTAGTACCATAGACTGTTATTTGCATACTGTTTGCCCTCTTGTAGGGCAGCTGTGCACCGGCAATGTTTTATCATTAGTTTGGGTGGGACCAGAGTTTATTGTTTTAATATTGTGTTTTGTTTTACCGCTTTCATTTTCTGTTGCGCTTTGCTTTTTTTGTTTTTTACATTTGAGTTAGCGTACTGTAGTTACTTTAAAGGAGATGCTACTAATATTTAATCTTTAACACCTGTATGTAGAGTTGTGTAAATGCTTCATATATGGTTAGGTGTAAAATAGTTTAGAGAAAGAGAACCACATATTTTTGCATTGCATTTGTTGTATGACTGAGGTGCTGTGGGCAGTGGGAGGGGGGATGTGGGTGTTTAATGCTGGACCAGATGTTTACTTTTATCTGTAATAAGGATTTTGTCGGGCAGTGTCAGGGGTGGACTGAGAAATGGATGGGCAATTTTGGAAGACAAAATGCTGTGAGGCTCAATTCTTTTTAACGCTGCAAGTCTGACTGTTTTAACCAAATTATGTCATAAAAAAGTTCACTAAATGCTACAAAGTCTATATTTACATCAATTGACCCAATCCAGTTTACAAGAACTGGTCCTTGGACCAGCTTTTTCTGAAAGCATAAGCTACTGCCACTTGAATGTTTGAAATCCTTCTTTACACGCCACCTCGTGGCTAAGTCCAGCTGGTGCAGCTTAGAGGAGTGGGGGCCTCAACCACTGCAGCAACTGCCAAAACCACCAGGTGGCCGGGGGTTCAAAAAGCAGTTATCCAGCGGGAGCTATGATTGTAATTAAGAGTTGATCACTGTATTCATCCGAGCACCTTAACAGCAGACTCTATAGAGCTTCTGCCATATGTTTTACTAATCTGACACTACTGCAAACCTTCCAAAAATGTCCCCAGCTTGTGGGTGCACAATGCCAAATAAAGCTGTCAGTAGATTGAAGGACTCTGACACGACATCCAAAAATTTCAAAAGAGCAGTCCAGCTGTTTCTGTGGTCCGACTTCTCCATCCATGCGTCAGTCTTCATCAATTGATTCCTGAACTCATCCCTGTGGCCGACCCACGGAGAGGAAAAAAAAGTGACTTGTAGAGAGTTTTTTCTTTAAAAAAAAAAAAAAGCACCTTCTGGAGAGCGCTCAACTTTCCCGTAGAGCCAAAGCTCTCTGCACCTTTCTGAGCACGCTCACTGTGTCACTTCCTACCTGTGGTTTGAATGTTGGCATCAGAAGTGGGACTTTTTGTTGTTTGGGGGGGCGGGGGCAGGGCTTGAAACTGTAGATGATTAAATCTAATTTAGATTTAATATGAGTTGTTTTCGATGTAAGTTCCTCGTTTTTATTGTTTTCACATTTTTGTACTATTGCTGCCTTTTTATTTCATTTTTCTCTTCTCTGACAGATAGTTGTTTATTGTAGGAATGATAAAGGGTGGACCGATCAAGCTGTCTCCCCTCAGGGGGTTGGGGGGATATGATCCAGTTGGGTGGAGGAAGACAGGTGTTGATTTGAAAAGGGTTCTTCTTACACAGGACTAGAAATCAGCACGATGTTATCAAAGAAAATGCACCTCTGAACTAAAACCTGACTTACAAGGTTATCATCAGGCCTCTGATGATTCACTGGTTATTAATTCACCATCAGTCATACTGGCTGTTTTCAAGAGCAAAATGAAAACATTAAAATCCTACCTGAAAGACTTTAAGCAAGCAATGCAAGTGTTGAAATCATGTCATAATGCTGCTGATAATCATTTGCTGAGATCGCCCATTTCTCTATGCAAGCTACTCTTTTTGACTTGCAAACGCATAAGGAGCAGATTTTTGCAAAAAATATGTCTAAGAGGCACAAATCAACATTACCTCCTGTACATCAGATGCTGGTCAATCCGCCCTTTTGCCATTCGGTATTTTTACAGTTGTTTTTGATACAAAGCAGAGCCATATGTCACAGGACATTTCGTATGACCCACTGCCAATTCATAACCGTCAGGGCAAGGTTTCATTACCACTTTGACGGCCGGCACCTTAGTCATTTTCTAGTCTACTCATAATCTACAGTAGGCATGGGCCTACATGAAATTCTTACAGTAAAATAACCCTGAATAAAAATACCACAGTATTACACTGTTAAGACAACACTATAAAACTAAAATATGTAACATAATTCCTTTCATTTAAAACTGAAACGCAAAGATTATTTCAAGTGTTGCTAAAATAATTAACATTTATAGTTATTTTGAGTTCTGATACATAGATTTAAGCATAAACATAAAATCAGCGATCAGTTTAGTGGTGGTTCTCAAGTGCTCATAGCACCAAGTATTACAGCTTTTAGCTGGTTCATTGTAAGAGCACTGCTCCTTCAGCTTTCACACCACGACTTCCCATGCTTTTGCGACCGAAAATATTTGCAAATCTTTTAAAGTTTTTTTACAGGAAAGGGTTTCAGCTTTCTTTTGTAACCAGCTGAATACCAGTGCACAGCAACAGGAGGATTAGAGCCAGCGCTCTGTTACAAGATGCTTCGTACGGTCACAGAAAACTCAGATCACTCCAATTAGGGCTGCAACTAACGATTATTTTGCTAATTGATTAATAATCAAATAGCAAAAGGAGCTTAATAGGAAATTTTATACAAAAGGGGAAGCTAAACATATGCTAGTAGAGGAGTTCTGGATAGAGCATATTTACAGACTAAGAAGGGTTTTCATCTTAATGTGGTGATTAGTTTATGGGTAGAATATTGAGCAAAAAGGGAGAAAATAGTGATGGCTGGATACATGGCAAAGAGGTGAATTGACCTGAAGCCTCCAAATAGCTAACACCTTCTTTTGCTTTAAACTGATCTTAGGAAAATTAGGTGAAGCTCAGTGGAACATAATTTTCTGGATTCATGTCTATTTCTGACAGTGACTCAACAGATTAGAAGTGAAATTCCAGTGGGCTTCACTGTCAAAAAGCCAAGGCTTACCTTTAAAGCTTTGTGTGTTTTCAAGTTACAAATTAGGACAAGCAATGAAAAGCTGGAAGGTTTCCAACAAAGACATGTTTTCAACACTTGATCCCAGTTTAACTCACAGAAACATGGGGTGAATTTTTCCCGTTTGGGAATTCAGCTGAAAACCACAAGGAAAGTCAGCGATGGTGTGCGTAAAACAACTGGTTCATCTTTATAACAGACGAGGGCAGGAAGGAAATGCAAGACCTTCTTGAATCAAGATGGAAATACTTAGGCAAGGCCTTTACAGTTTATCTCTTCCTCTCCATCCTTCTCACTGTCACAGCCTTCTTCCATGTCCTCATCTTCCTCAGCGGTTCTGCTATGACCACCGCCACCCACCTATCGCACTCCTGAATCTTCAAAACTTTCTTTTGTTTCCTTCTCATCGGTGGTGTTTTTATCCACGTCTACTTACTCATGCTAATCCCCGCACACCAGAGACAAAACACACACTTCTATATAGAAAGCCTCTATACACTGTATATGTATACATAAAAATAAAAAAAAAACCTAAAAACAAAACGGGAAAACCTCTGAGATGCAGACGCTCACACACGTGTGCACGCGTTTTTGTGTCGCTGATACAGTTTAAGGAAGAAAAAAAAAAAAATCACCAGTTTACCTCTGGAGCTCTCAGCCATAGCAGACTTTAATCTGAGCTCTGCAAGCAGCTTCTGAACTGCTGTGGCTGCTGTTTATATATATGTGTGTGTGTGTATATATATTTATATATATACACACACACACACACCATTTTTGAACACACAAACGCACACAGTGCAGGGCTTTTACAGAAACGGGACGCAAGCCGCAAGTTCACGTCAACTGTCTTACCTCAGAATCATACTAACAGAGAAGGGGAATGGGCGGGGCTTGCACATGATCATAGCAGCCGTCAACAACCTTTTTTTTGTTGTTTTTAAATCCTTCTCTTCCTTGTCTCTGGTGTAGTTGGGCGAAGATACCTTGTGTAACTTCTTCCCATTATAAATATATAAATATATGAACTGTACATTACAAAATAGAAGCACTATCAAAGTTTGATTGTTAGGTGTGCACTTGCAGCATGAGGTATTATTCTTTATTACTCTTCATAACTTGGATAAATGAAAAGGTGAAAAAAGCTTTTTGAAGGTTTAAAAAAAAAAAAAAAGGATAAACACAAAATAATGCAGTAGCATCCACTGATGTCAAAGAATATACCCGACCTCACCCCACTCCACACAAACACCCCAAGACCTCTTACCCTCAACCCTGTCCTTGCACCTACCCACCCCCACTGGCCCCCCTTTGCCCTGCCCCCTGCCCATGCTTGTGTTTCCTTCAAGTGTTCAAAGTGCCAATAAACTTTGTGAATTCCTAAATGTGACCCAGAAATAAAGATGATTGCACATTAACTACTGTAAAAAGATAAAGAAACCAGACTGATGATTTAAAAATGAGGACAAATATGGATATCCTAATAAAAGATTTGTAATAAAACAAGACTGAACTGATGAGTTGTTTCTTTCTGTTTTCCTTGTGTTAATTCCCAATTATCCAGTGAAGGCTTCATGATATTTTAAAAGGAATCATAAAACCAGCAGGAAAAATACACCTTTTTTTTTGTGGCACCATGGATTTAAAGAGAATAATAAATGTTAAGGAGAAGGTCAAAGGTTAAACAGGTTCCAAAACTGGTCTCAATAGTTTGTGCTCTGCTTGGGCTACAAAAATCCTTCTGTGTGTCACCATAATTTTTAAAGATAGGATTTTAACGTCACATATAACACAACAGCGTTTAGCACCAATCAGGAAAGAAAATGTTAAAACTGTTCTTAATGTAGGTGTGAAGTTGTACCAGTTAATATACGTTTAAAAAAGAACATTTATTTTTTACTGTCTGGCATTAGATCAGACTAAATGTCTGTTTTAGGTCAGTTAGGATCATGAAACTAATTTGTATTTGCTAAAGGCTACAATAACCCTTTTCTAAACTTTGGCTTCTTGCTCTCAGTGGTGTTTCAGCTCATTTTCAAGAATAATAAACACTCCTGCCTGCTTTGGCCAGAAACTGGTAGGAGTGTTTAATAATTATGTTTATTTATTATTAATAAAAAACAATCAGCCTGCACCTCTAGTTCAAATAGTGTAAAACTCACAGAATCATCGCATCATCAGGGCTTTCCTAAATTGTTTAAAAGCACAGTAATTTTAGTTTTTGTACATTTTTGAATTTGGAGCATCATTCTAAAAATGATTTTGGTAATCCTAGCAGACCTAAAGCAGAACAGTTTTAGTCTGGTTCAATGTTACTGTTTGGGTGGGTGTATGTTTATGTAAATATCTGGTCTGAGTGCATGTATAAGATTTTTAAGGAATTATTCAATGTATGTTTGTATAGTTCAACCAATACACACATTCTTTAAGAGAATGTTACATTTATTTTTTTCCTCTAAAGCATGTATATTTTTTAGTTTGACTAAAAGAAGTTACAATTTCCTTGTGAAACACTATTAAATAATGACCCCCTAATAGATGACTAATATCAAAATCTGCCCTTCATCAAAGAGGTGGATTATTCTGGTCTAAAATAAAGCATGTTTTTGCTTATTAAGGCTCTACACAAATACGACCTTTTGGCTGTTTATTAGCAGTGGAGAGTTGTTTTGTGCCTTTTAGTTCGAGCAGCACTACTGAGCCTCTGTAACATGTAAATACGTCAGTCTCAGCACTGCACTCGGTTTATTTTCAGAACTACTCATGGTTCGTCCAGGCACAGGGGACCCACACTCTGCTCATTCCAGCTCAACTAAATGCAATTTCACATGATGGTTCCACTCTCTACAGAAGGAAATGAAGTTTGCATTTTGATGAGTGGCTCTCAATTAAAACTCACTTGTACAACATCTTCAAGCAAGTGAAAGCTTTGTATACTTTAAAAAGAAAGAAAAAAGAAAAATCACATAGAGACTCAAAATACTGTTTTCATTCAAACACATTAGTTGATTACTTCCTGAAGAGTAAATGTAATAAAACAAATTACACCAAGAAGCTGCAGTCAGACAATGCTCAGGTTATTTTTGGGATCAGAATGTACACTTGTAAACACATGTAAAAATGGCAGCTCAGTAACATGAACAGTGACAAAACAAAACAAAAAAAATCATCCCATAGTTTTTTGCTGATGGTCACAATGAACTGAGCACAATGATAATCTTGACTGAAAAACATCAGTAGTAGGTGGATAAATCCTGACAAATGGCACATATTTACTACCCTAGATCCAATGAAGTTGGGATGCTGTGTAAAACAGAAATAAAAACAGAATACAGTTCAACCCATATGCAAATGAATACATGACAAAGACATTTAATTTTTATGTGTTAACTGGTAAACCTTGTTTTTTTTTTTTAATATTGACTCATTTTCATTCAATTTCATGCTTGCAACACATTCCAAAAAAGATGGGACAGGTTCAACAAAAGACTGAGAAAGTTGAGGAATGCTCAAAAAACACCTGTTTGGGTGTTCCACCTGTTCCACAGGTGAACAGGTTAATTGGAAACAGGTGAGTGTCGTGATTGGGTATAAATGGAGCATCCCCAAAAGGCTCAATTGTTCACAAGCAAGGTTGGGGGAGGTTCACCACTGTGTGAACAACTGCGTGATCAAATATAAGGCATTTTGGGACCTCATCATCTACAGTCCACAATATCATGAAAAAATTCAGAGAATCTGGAGAAATCTTTGCACGTAAGCAGCAAGTCCGAAAACCAACACTGAATGCCGGTGACTTTCGATTCCTCAGGACTACATTAAAAACTGACATCATTCTGTAACAAATATCACCACGTGGGCTCAGAAACACTTCAGAAAATCGTTGTCAGTTCACACAGTTTGTCACAATATCTACAAGTGCAAGTTAAAACTACCATGCAAAGTGAAAGCCTGAACACCCAGAAATGCCGCTAGCTTCTTTGGCCCCAAACTCATCTGTGATGAACTGACGCAAAGTAGTAAAGTGTGTTGTGGTCAGATGAGTCCACATTTCAACTTGTTTTTGGAAATCATGGATGTTGTGTCCTCCGGGCCAAGGGGAAAATGACTATCTGGATTGTTATCAGCCCAAAGTTCAAAAGTCAGCATCTGTGATGTTATTGGGGTGTTTTAGTGCCCATGGCACCTTCAATGCTGAAAGGTACATTCAGGTGTCGGATCAACATATGCCGTCATCCAAGCAACGCCTTTTTCAGGGACCTTCCTGCTTATTTCAGCAAGACAATGCCAAGCCACATTCTGCATATGTTACAAAAGCTTGGCTTCGTAGTAAAAGAGTGTGGCTGCTAGACTGGCATGCCTGCAGTCCAGACCTGTCCTCCCACATGTGGCACATTATGAAGCACAAAATACAACAGCGACCCCGGACTGTTGAACAACTGAGGTTGTACATCAAGCAAGAATGGGAAAGAACTCAAACTACAAACTACAAACAATTTGTGTTCTCAGTTCCCAAACGCATATTGAGTGATGTTAAAAGGAAAGGTGAAGTAACAGTGGTAAACAAGCCCCTGTCCTCGCTTTTTTATTTAAATTTATCAGTGTGAACATTAAATATTGTCTTTATAATTTATTCAATTGCATATAATTTGAACATGATTTGCAAATAATTGTATTCTGTTTTATCTTAATGATACTTCTGTGTTTTTTACAGGATAGTACAGTGAAATCAGATGTTGAAATATACACAGATTTGTGCCTCAAGCTCAGCAGCAAAAAGCAGTTTTGTTAAAAAGTTACTGATACTTTAATCGTTACTGAACTCCAGTTTACTCCGAGAAATGTTAACAGTGACACAGAAGTGGAAAACGTTCTGAGGACTTTTAAAAAATGTGTTTGTCAGTGTCTTCCACTGAACCATAATGGCTTAAATATGTAAAAAGCACACGTACCAAGAGGAATAATCCTCACTTGGCTCTGGTAGGAAGGAGGCTTTTATCTTCAAGGCCCAACTTTATGGAAAATAATGCATCCTGAATTTGACCCAATTTAAAGACGACGGAAAGTTTGTTTTTCCTCCAAATGGATCCCAAATCAACTGTTCGCATTAAGATATTTGGATTACAATGAGTTAAGAGCAAAAATTGAGCCAATAGAAAACCTCGGTACAGTAATATAAATGTACTTAAACACAAACATACGAATGAAAGCATTGTGGTTATGATACAGCTCTTTAGTGTTGCCTGAAAAATAATGGACATAACCCTCAGCCTCCAGCAGAGGGAGCTGTTAGCCTAACTCTGGGCCACACAAAGAAACATCTTGCCCAGCAACTATTTCTCCTCATTAGCAGATGCTTTTGAATAAAAGAGGCAAACCCATTCGCTCCGAGCCAAGGCCATCTCTCATCAGCCAGCGAGAGTAACAAAGCACCAGCCAATCACACAGTTAAACGTCTGACGGCATACAGAGGCGAGTTGCTGCCCACCCGGCTTAACCCGATCTTTTTCAGGATGAAAAATGAACTGTTTTCTGCAAGAATCTGTACGTTCTTTGAAAAAGCACAAACTGCATCTATAACAGGGATAGATGTCTGATGTTTTGTCCACACAGATCACGGTTTTCTGGTATGACTAAGACATCCTCCTCAACGGAGTTGTCAGACGTGTTGGACTAGAAAAACAACTGCCTGAGGCTGCCCCAACACTGCTTTTTTTTTTTTTTTACTGATAATCGGTAGGAAATGTATTCTTTGTTTTAACTTGCAGGTAGGCGCATGAACATAATGCACGGTTTAAAAATTGTATAAAAATATATTTAAGGCAACAGCCCACCACTCGTTGAGCCTGTGAAACATTTTTGCGTTGGGTTAAAACACAAGCAGATAGATTTTATGAGTTTAATATTTAAAACATGATCTGAAAGTACTTTTTTATCTATAAACCCTCCTTTGATAGAATGGCATGTTTACAGTTTCATGGTGTTTACCATTTTATCTTGATTAATTACTTGTGAGTGTATTTTTCCAAACCCCACTCTTCTTAGTAACTGATGTAAATAATCTCTAGGAAGCAAGAAAATGTACAGATTTGTGTTTTAGCCCAACATTTCTCCCCATCACGTACCATCATTTCCAACAATAACTGCAATGCTCAAATACAAAAAAAAAAAAAAAAGATAAAACCATCAGCTTTCTCTCTAGTCCAGTTCTGCTGCTGAGACACCTGCTTTTCTTCTTCCCACCAGACGATCACGTGCAAACCTTTCTCTGCAGGTCGCCATGTTCTCCTCAATGTGAATAAAGGGAGTGATTGAAGGGGGAAGGAGGAGACCTCCTTCTTTCCATCCGTTTCTGCCAATTCATCCTGACAGGGAGGAGCAGGTGAACATCATCAAGAGGTCAGAGGTCTTCAAACAGCAAAAAAGAGGATGAGGACGACAATCATGATGACGACCAGCACGCCGATGGCACACCACTGTCTCTGACCTGGAGGGTGCAGCAGACAGAATCTACTGAAGCAAAACTGCTGATATTACAAATTTATTTTCTTCTAAATTATTTTGTCCTCTTGTGACAGAAAGACGATTCCTACGCAGTCTAGAAAAGTATGAAATTAAATTTGAATATTTTACAGGTCTGGTTAGCTATGATGAAATAGAGTTTGTAAAGTGTATTCCCAGACTATTCCTTATCTCCTTCCTTATGCTGCTTGTCTTTTTCCTTCCACCCTTCCTTACCTCCTTTTCCCACTTGTGCTTTTCCTTCCTCCCTTCCCTCCCTCCCTCCTTTTCCAACTTGTGTTTTTCCTTCCTTCCTTCCTAGTGTTTTTTCCTTCCTCCCTCTCTCCATCCGGTAATGGAAAAGAAGTCCAATTGCAGTTTTTTCACATGTGGATGATCACAAGAACATGCCCAATAAAGCCAACCTGTAACTGCTTATGTGTTTACTTACTGCTGGTCATGTGAGAAACTTTCTCTAGCTTCTTCAGGACCGAATCCATGCGGGATGATGTCTGGTCCATCTCATCTCCAAAATCCCCCAACATGCTAAAACAAGAAGAGACCAAATAAACACACCAAACCACATGCTATGAAACGGGAGAAAACAAGTAAAGCTCATTCTGAGATCAAGCAAACCTTTGCAACAAGTATCCATCTGTGTGGATCAAATAATGTAAAACCATTTATATATGAAAGGACTCCGCATTTTACAGATACACAAAGAAGTCAATTTGTGAGCAGAATGGGGCAAATTTAAACCTGACCGGTAATGATAGGTGATCGACTGGTTGGAAACTAAGAACTCAAACATGTTTCCCAAACAGGGAACGCCTCATTCTTATATCCTAAAAGAACGCACTGCGTCAACATTCAGTGTGGAAGTTATTACATATTACAGTAAAGTCGCGGTTTTATCCTTATGAGACAATTTCTATCTATTACTGATCATGTTGGATTAGAAAATATTGGCAGTCTTTTGGAAATCTCAAATAATTATACCTCTTGATAGAGAGTAAATAATGATTGATCACAGCAGGAAGACTGCCAAAGGCTCCTTTATAGTTAAAATACATGAAAGAACGATTAAACTCTTTACAACATATAAGTAAAAAAAAAGAGGGTTCTCATCAAATATTAAGGTGGACACTGCTGGTACTAATTTCAAAATGATCCTAAAAGAAATATATTGTGTTTGGCAACAGTGCACATTACATTAGCAGGTGAGCAAAGGAGAAGAAAGTGACTGACCTATACTCTGTCTTGTATGTACAACAAATAAAAATGGGACACACTATAACTGTTTTTCCTGTGGTTTTTGTATATACAGACACCTGTGCTCCAAACACTAGCAGACATGTAGATTGTCAGTGATGCAGATGGATTTAGAGGGCACTTTTTGGGAAAATCCTTGTTTTATTTTACTGTAAAGACTTTACCTCGACAGCTCAGTTTTCAGAAACTATTGGGTTGCTATTAAAGAGAAAACATAATCTGCTAAAACAGGCAGGAAATAGCTGTACAAAGTTGAAATCGGACATCAGTCAAATATCTCTGAATGATGGAGGTGAGCAATCCAGGGATGATGTTTGGTGAACAGTTTCCTGAGAGAAACTCAGGATATTCATCTTGGTGTGTCCCAAAATTGTTTTATTTTATTCAAAAAGAAATGAAGAATATAAATAGAATTAATGCATACACCTTTTATTAGAAGTTTAAGTATCTAGGGGTCTTGTTCACGAATGAGGGAAAAATGGAGCGGGAGATGGGCAGACGGATTGGTGCTGCGTCAGCAGTGATGTGGGCGCTGTACTGGTCTGTCGTGGTGAACAGAGAGCTGAGTCAGAAAGTGAAGCTCTCGATTTACCGGTCAATCTACGTTCCTACCCTCATCTATGGTCATGAGCTTTGGGTCGTGACCGAAAGAATGAGATCCCGGATACAAGCGGCTGAAATGAGCTTCCTCCGCAGGGTGTCTGGGCTCTCCCTTAGCGATACGTTGAGAAGCCCAGTTATCTGGCAGGGACTCAGAGTAGAGCCAGTTGAGGTGGCTCGGGCATCTGGTTAGGATGCCTTCTGGATGCCTCCCTGGTAAAGTCTTCCGGGCACAGAGGAAGACCCAGGACACACTGGAGGGACTATGTTTCTCAGCTGACTTGGGAACGCCTTGGGATTCCGCCGGACGACCCAAGTGGCTGGAGAGAGGGAAGTCTGGGTCTCTCTGCTTAGGCTGCTGCCCCCGCGATCTGACCCCAGATAAGCGGAAGACGATGGATGGATGGACAAGACATAACCTCTAATTGGGGGAAAAACAAAATCACAATACATGGATTTTAATTGATTTCCTAACTGAACCACTTGTAACTGCCTATTATTTTGTTAAAACTGATTTAAATTTAATTTAGGGATGCACGGTGGCACAGTTGGTAGCACTGTTTCCTTGCAGCAAGAAGGCCCTGGATTAGACTCCTGGCCGGGGGTCTTTCTGCATGGAGTTTGCATTTTCTCCCCGTGCACGCGTGGGTTCTCACCCACCTGCCTCTCGCCCATAGACTGCTGGAGATAGACACCAGCTCCCCTGCGACCCAGTATGGAAGGTGCATTATAGAAAATGAATGAATGAATAATTTAAATTTAAGCCTTACTTGAGGACCTTTGCACCATCTTAGAGATGTAAATTCAGTAAGCATGAATACTCACACGGCCTGCTCATCGAGCTCGTCTCCGATACGTCCAGACATGTCTTTGAGGACTCTGATGCTTCCGGACACCAACTCCAGCTGCTCATCCTGCTCCTGCATGATCAGCTACACACAGACATGTGTCAGTCCCATCACTGACTAACATCTGCTTTCTGGATGTTTACTTTAGCAACCTTCTGTGATCACCGTATCCAAAAACCACCCATAACTATAAACCAAGAACTCATAAAACATAACAAGCTAGTTTTTTTCCCCCAATAGCAATAAAATTTGTAATTCAGGTTAGGTTCTAACTTCTAGTATTCTTAAGAACATTTACAGGCTCTTAAATGCTAAATCTTTCATACTCCATACAATTTTCTGTGTAATTTAACTCATTCCAGCAATCTCATCACAGTCATCACATTTTGTGCAACGTAGGTAAGGAACAAGCAGCTTTTTTCTAATTCATTTCCGACTTTACTACAGCTTGACAGGATGTGTGATGACACTCTGCCTCATCGTTAAACTCCCCTGTCAACCCACACCACAGGAAGCAATAAAAAAACCCACAACAACTCATTCAGTCTGACGCTGAAAGGAATCCTTCACTTCTTTCACAGCATGAAAGAAGAGACAGATCTTGACCTGCACAGCGAGTCCAGCGTCCTTTACTCGTCTTTTTTTTCTCCATGTTATCCACTAATAACATCTCTACCCATCTCTCTTAGCAGAAAAACATTACAACAATCTCAATCCTTGGCTTTTTTCTTTAATTAAGTTGCCTTTTACAAGAAATACAGCATATGATGTAGTTAAAAGAGCACCAGGTTCCAAGTTTCACATGTAACAGCACAAAAATGGATTAAAACCAACAGACCAACAGTATATGACACATAACGTAAATCAGGGCTCTGCAACCTGCGGCTCTGGAGCCGTTTGTGGCCCTTATGGGGCCTCCATAGTGGCTCTAAACAACTTTGGCTAAAGAAATAAACCAAGCAATGTTTTTAATACAAAGCTAATGAAAATGGCTTGCTTTAGGCAATTAAAGCATAGTACTTCTACAACAAAACTAAATTAGTGGTGCAATTAACATTTTTTTTTGTTTGGTCACATTGTTTTTTTTTTATAGTAGCACATAAACATAGAATTCAATAAAATGCATTTATTCTCTTTTTGAAAAAGTTTGATTTTTGTTCTTTATTCTAAAATCTAATATTAATGTAAAATAGCTTTTTTCTTGATTTAATTATTGAACAAACAAATATTCTACTTTAGAACAAAGTGATACACTACTTTTTCAAAGGGCGGAACAACTTTCTTTGTGGCTCTGGACAAAATTCATTTGGCAAGACATGAGACAAACATTGCTCTTTGGATGGTGAAGGTTGCTCACCACTGACTTACATCATCATTTGTAAAGAAAAACTAGGTCCAACTCCAGATATTTTTGTAGAACCTCCTTATGCAGGAATAACTAGAGGCAATTGTCTTCAGAGTGACCCTTTCTGTCTCCCACATCATTGCTCAGACGTTTCCACCCTCTCATTTTACCAACATTGCTTCAGTTCAGTGGGAATTGTGGCCACTCCTCTTAAAGTTAAGCCCAAAATTATTCATTTCATACCCCTGGCATATTTTAATTACCACAGTAAAACCTATTTTATAAACAAACAAAAGCTTAATTATATTTTCAGCGTAACAAACACAAATATGAGAAAAAAAGTGTCTTTAAACAAATGGTGGCTGCTTTTCTTTCCCAGCCTGTTTATTATTATAGAAGCCATAAACCTGATAGAAACTTTCGCTCATCCTTGAACTTTGTTGCCCTACTTTTAATCGCCCCTCCCATTTCTGGTCTGCATCCAATTCTTGCATCAAATATTTCCTTCCACCCACCCTTCAATTTGCCTGCGTATCAATTCAGCCTCTTTTTTACCTGCTGCTGCTCCTGCTGCTCCTGAATGTACCTAGAGTTGGCCGACACCAGATGAGCCTCCAACCCAGTTGACCGGTCCTGTTCCTTTAAAGCCAGCATGCCCAGGACAAACATTTAAGATACGAATACATAAAAACAACAACACATGTGCATCTTAGAAGGGAGAGAAAAGTATGCCATGCTGTTTGTAAATTTGTGGATTATTTTGAGTTTAAAGGGAGCACTGACCTGTCTGTTCTTTTTCTCTGCCTGAGCCACAGCGGAGGGGCTGGACAAGTGATCTTTCATCTCCTGCAAACAAACATTTTATATCTGTTATTCCACAAGTAGCAACACGAGGCATTTTAAAAGCTTGCCTCAGTTCGCACAGCTTCACCGATGATTGTTCTCTTTGTTGCTTACCTGCAATCATCAGTCAACTAATCAAAAAATTCAAAAGGTGTTTTACTCCCTCTCACCAAACTTCTATTGTTTGACTCAAATGACTTAATTCTCCTCAGATCTATTTTAGAAATGGTACTTTTCCTTTTGAGTGGTGCTAGAAACTGACTCCTTATTCACTGACTCGTTTTCATTTAAGTGAAGAGTGTCTCAACAGCTGTGAAAACAAAAAAAGAGCTGTGTATCAATACCGGGTATCAATATTAACACGCAAAGGCGGTTTGTTTTTTTCGGTAACACTTCCATGGTCAGATTGCAGCTTGCATTGTTTGTGTAGCTCTCTCTTCTGACATAGTGACCTATAGCATGTGACCGTCTACTGTAAGTTTGTACATACAAGCAAAATAATGGAGGCATGAGAAAATCAAACAAGGTAACGTTTGTTTACTGCAAAATTAATGAGTTCAGTTTACTTTGAGGCACATCTATCTATCTATCTATCTATCTATCTATCTATCTATCTATCTATCTATCTATCTATCTATCTATCTATCTATCTATCTATCCATTATTAACAATCTAGGCTGTAGTTGCATTCATTTGTACAGCTGATCATGTACAGACACCTGAATAATGATAGAAAAAAATAGACTGCATGAACCAAAATAAATCTGTAGAGATGAAGTTACCTGAACAGACTTCCTGGTTCGCTCCACAAAGTCTCTCCTCTCCTGAAGTTCATTTTCACCCAGCTTGAACTTCCCTGGGTTTGACTCCACAATGCCTGATCTAGTTAAAGTCCAATTAAAAATGTCAAAAATGCAAAGATTGCAACATATTACCTTAAACAACAACAACGTACAGCAAAGCACCTAAACCAGCTCATAGTTGGGGTTTTATATAAAAACATTTATAAAGCAAACAATGCAGGAAGAGCATTATTTTTGTGTTAAAATAAACTGAGCTGCAGGTTTACAGATAGCTGTGAGAGTTTCCTCATTAAATGCATTGTTTCAACTTCTTGTTGCATATTCTGCCTTATTTATATTATTTTCCAAAATCGATATCTTTCCTTTGGTATTTCAGATCTTTGGTTTATTACTTTGTATAAGTGTTTTTTTTAAGTTAATACAATCCAAGAAAAAGAAAAAAATTACTAGGATAAAGTGGATAAATGACACAAATACTGATGCTTGTACAAACCACAAGATCAGTGGGATTAGTGTGTGAGACTGGTCTGTATTCAAAGGATACTGATAGTTTCACTGAGGTCCTCCAGGTCCCAGTCGATGGCTCTTAGACAGTTCCTCAGCTCATTGGCACTCCAGTCCAGCTCATCCCGACTCACCTGAGATCACAGACAGAAACACTCACCAACCAAACAGCTACACACTGTTTAACCACTCAGAATCCGTTTTTAGAAAAGGATATATTCACTAAGATACTCTGCATGGATTCCTCAGAGTGGTTTAAAGATCTCTGACCATCTTTGTGTTTTTACTGCAAAAAACACAATCCGATTTTTTAAAACTCTTCTGAATACTTAGTCACTTATGGTACCTTGCAAAGATATTCATAACCCTTCAACATTTTCTCATTTTGTCTCTTTCAAACCACTTAAAGCTGTAATTGTAACAAAAGTTAGTTCTATAAAGCACTAAGTTAGGGGAGCTGAATACAAATACACTTTTCAGAATTGTATCTAAAATAAATTTTGAAATTCATGTATGCTTTAACTTCCAATTTCTTCTTAAGAAAAGTGTGGCTGTCGAATAGCCCCCTCAAGCAAGAAGATCCAGGGCTCACCTGTGTCCCCTCCTGTAACAGTTCCTCCCATCTATCAAACAGACCACGGGCACGAGAAAGGGCCTTCTGCACCTCCCTGGAAACCAAAGACACACATAAAACAAACATTACAAGGCGGAACCTAGCAGCTGATTAGCTGCACTCTTCAGAGACACTTGGCTGTGTACAGATTCGCCTCTAGCTAAATCACGACTCTATACTCACTCAAAGCAGCATGGATAAGTTCAGCTAAAGCCAGTGGAAAGGAAAATGAATGAAGGTTTATCAAGCATGTCTTTTAATAATATTCACAAACATAAACAGAGTAACTACCCCTGCGCCACTGTATTTATACATGCTAGCTAGCTACAGCTAGCCGTCGAGCTAACTCTTCTGGCATAACTTCATTAAAAGTAACCAAAAAATCTTTGTGTGGTTGATTGCTAATATTACAGATTTATAACTAAACGCCGTTAAAGCAAAATGGGCATTTCGGTTTATTTTTGTTTATTTCTCACCCCTTTACAACGAAAAACGGATCATCTACCGACATTGCTTCCTTCCTTTGAATGCTTAGCGCATGCGCACGGATGATGCACATTCAGACGTCCTCCTGACACGTAAATGTAAATTACTCGCACCTACGTAACAGAATGACGTCTTGGTGTCGGTTCACTAAGGTTAACGGTACCGCCGTTTGCTTTAGCAAATATGCGACTTTGGAAAAACCCGAATGGATAAAAACTACAATAAAAGTAAGAAAATAAAACAAGAACAAATTAATTATTTGAAATTTAATTATTAAAAAAACAGAATGTGGCATAGTTAATTAACCTGGACATATTTCTAATTGAAATACAACATTAATACCAAGTGTAATAGTACTTGTGCTTGTAGTTATAAGGCAGCCAATTTTTTTAATTTATCTCAGAGGCTGACCATTTTTTTTTCATTTTGAAAGTATGCCAGTATTTCTCTTACAGAACCCTAAAATACAGAATGTGAAAATATTGGTATTGAAATCTACTCTTTCATAAATTTTAAATAGAATTTGGAGTTTAATTTTCTTTGTACTTCTTTTTCTTTTGGCTGCTCACCACAGCAGACGACCCAGCCTCTGTTTACCCCTTATACTCCTCTGTCACACTAGTCCTCTTTATTATGGAGCTCTGACGAGAAGAAAGCCATTACTGATAGAATGTCATGAGAAGCCCTATTTGCAATTTGCCACATGCCATGTAGGGGGCACAGCAAACATGTGACAGAAGTTCTGGTCAGCTGAGATCAAAATTAAAACTAACAAATCAACCTGAGCACACCATCCTGATACTGAAACATTGGGGAGGCAGCATCAAGCTCCGAGAGATGGTTTTCTTCACAAGCAACATGGAAGATAGTCAGTTGATGGGAAGAAGGATGAAGCTAAATACAGAGTAACCTTTGAAGAGGATCTGTTGGAGGTTGTAAAAGAGACTGCGGTGAATGTTACAACAGGGCCACAACTGTGACCATACAGCCAGAGCTACAGTGGAATTGTTTAGATCAAAGCATATTCATATGTGAGAATGGTCCCATAAAAGTCCAGACCTAAATCCAATTAAGAATCTGTGGCATGACTTGCAAATTGATGCGAACAGAAGCAATCAAGTCTGATCCAGACTGAGCCAATTAGCAAAGAAGAATGGACATAAATTTCAGTCTCTAGATGAGCTGAACTGGTAGACAAATTGACACCCCACCTTTAAGATTGTTTTGTGAAAATTTAGAAAAACATGTATTCTTCTTCTTACACTTTACCACCATTTTGTGTTGGTCTGTCGATACAATTCCAGTTGAAAGCATTGAGATTTGTACTAATTGAACCAATAGGAAAATGTGTGTGGAAAATTCACGAGGTTTTAATACTTTCGTAATGCACTGTATATCAGTTTACAGTGCACCGGGAGGCAAAATGCCAAGCTCAGCAAATCCTCAAATTCCCTGTCTGCATGTTTCTTCCTGCACTTCTTCCCATCCTGTCCCACCCATTTTTCTTTGTTCCTCTGGTTTATTCTTTCAATCCAACCCTAACTATCTCCTACCCCTTCCTTCCTGTCTTCATCCTGTTTCCTCCTCTTTCATTCCAACGTGCTGTAAAAATATAAGGATTCAGCTATGAACATTGATCATGTCCTCAAAACATCAGAAATGCATTTCTAAAGCAACAATTCAGAAACATTCTCTTTCATAAATATCCATGAATCTGCTTCTTGGTTTAGCAATGAATACCTTTTATAACATCATCATCATAACATCAAAAAAATACTTTTTTTGGATAAGGTGTTAGCGGTTCGTCCTGTAATTGGTGGGTTGCAGGTTCAAACCCTTGCTCTGTCTGTCTCAGTTGTTGTGTCCTTAGGCAAGACACTTCACCCGCCTTGCCTGCTGATGGTGGTCAGAGGGCTCAGTGGCGCCGATTGTATGGCAGCCTCACTTCTGTCTGTCTGCCCCAGGGCAGCTGCTGCTACAATGTAGCTACCACTGTAAGTGGATGAATGGGGGGGTGACTGATTGTAGTGTAAAGCACTTTGGGGTCCTCGGACTGGATAAAGCGCTATAGAAGTACAGGCCATTAATCTTTTTTATTAACTGGGCTGGCCTTTGCTCTTAAGTAGTTTTGGTTTTCTTTCAACAGACAGAGTAACTATCTGAAGATGGCGCCATTGAATAGCCTTCAAAGCTTCATGTTAAGCGCAGCAGGTCATTGCTATTTAAAATAAATGAAAAAGGCCTGAGGATGTATCCCTCCAGGAGCAAGGTAGCCTAATGAAAAAAACATTTGCATTTTCAGTATTGTGCAAATACGATATAGATTTTTTTTAAGGTTTTGCACTTCAGGTAAAACAGAATTGAAGCATTTTATTGATACAAATTTCTGTGACAAAAAATCCATTCAAGATGATTAAGTCTTTAGAATTTACTGACATCTTAAGATATTTTTTGTAGAACTACGTTTTAGAGAATAGATTAAATTATGTGAAACACAACAGAAGAAGTCACTCTATTTTTTGTTTTTATTTATTTATTTATTTTGCCAACTGTCTACTTGTACAGTGCCTTGCAGAATCTGCCCTGAACTTTTTCACATTTTGTCACGTTAAAACCATATACTTCAATGTATTTATTTTGAGAGTCAATGTGACTGGCCAACATAAAGTAGTGCATTATTTTCAAAATGTTTTATAAGTAAATATCAGAAAAATGTGACCTGAATTTGTTGTCATCTCTGCTGAGTCAATACTTTGTAGTAATACTTATTGTTGCTTTTATGGCTCCATTTTTTGGAGGACATCTCTTCCAGCTTTGCACATTAGAAGTCTGACATTTTTACCCATTTTTCTTTGCGAACTACCTCAGTGTTTGTCAGACTGCACAGATAGCATCTGTGAAAGCCAGTTTTAAAGTATTTCCACAAATTGTTAATTGGATTTAGGTCAGGACTTTTGAACCATTTTAACACATTGACTATGATCTAAACCATACCGTAGTTGCTCTGGATGTATGGTTAGGACCATTATCCTGCTAGAAGGTGAACCTTTGTCCAAATTTTAAATATTTTACAGCTTCTAGTATTTACCATCATTCATCTTCCACCTTAATTCTCACCAGCTACCCTGTCTCTGCTATGGAAATCATCCCCTCGGCATGGTGTTGCAACCATCATGTTTCACAGTGGAAACTTCTTCCACATGTTTGGCACTGTATTTTGTACGTGGATATAAGGTGCAGATTTACCGTTCATACTTTAACAAGAAGTACCTACAAGAAGGAGGCGGTTCTTTTGCTGATCAAACAAAAATGCCAGTTGTAAAACCAGAATGTGCAGCCAAGCAGGAAGCCATACCTGAGGTATCCATTACAAACATGAAGTGATGGAACATATTACTTTCCATGTACTTTCCCTACGTATTTGTATTACAAATATTATTTATTTCTTTTCTGTCCAGCTCTGTGCAGTTCCGCTGTCAGAGAGAACTCTAAGCCATCCCAAACAATGGCTATGAAGTGATGCAGAATGTCATCTCTGTTGGAAAAAAACAACACCTGACGTGAGCAAGTGGGCCATAGCATTACAAAAGAAACTGGTGCAGAGATAACACCACAGTTAGAGAGGAATGCATCTAAAAATAGATCCATTACGCAGTGGCGCCCTTAAGTCTCACTTGTGAGTATTGCTCGCTTTCAGCTTTGGAAATCAGGAATAAAACATCACTTTATTCTCTTGCAATACATAGAATTTCACTTACCTCCTACCTAAACCCTTAATAAAAAAAATATTGGATCTAGATGGCGATGTGTTAACAAACAATAACTAAAATCATTAATTGCTGAACAATCTAGATCAGCAGCAATAGCACGGTTATTTAGAGATTAGTGGCCAGACGTATTGACAGCTTTTATTGCAGTAGCACAATCGCACTGAAATAAGTATAAGAATCCAGCCATTTTGGTTTGAGTGGGGAAATAAAATCTTATATCTCATTAACAACTATTGGTGGCACAACAGTTGGTCTCATCAGTAATTTGTACAATCCTCTTTTGCTCTAGGATAGCACATTTCGAAAGGTTGGAGCATACAGAGAGAAGGACCATTTCTCTTTGCACAAGCTCTCCATATCGTCTAGAGTCCTAGGTCCCCTTCATTTCACCTTACCAGTTTTCTGTAGGATTTAGGTCTAGGGACTAAAACCACCAGGTTAGAAGCTTGATTTTGTATCTGGTGAACCATTTAGCCAAACATGTTTGATCAGTATTCTGATCAAACATAAACCAGATACCTAATGATGACCCATTATCAATTTACTGGCAGTGGCCATTTCATTTAATATCTCATGGTATTATAAAATGTTTAAGATGTCCTGCACTTAAGGATCCTGGGGGCTTTGGAAAAGAAGCTGCCAAACAGATTCTCGCCCGTACTTAACAGTGGGCATGATGTGCATATTTGTCCTCCGTTTCACACCCAACCTTCTTGGAATGGCTCATCAGAGTTAGGCAAACGCTACATTTTTACAATTGTGATGATAGGACAATAAAAAGGCTTTTTTTCTTTGAGCATAATTCGAAAAACACTTGGTTAGCATGCAGAGCTTAACTGTTATTATGGAGACTTGGTAACAACAAGATGACACCTTTTGCTCCAGATCTCTAACAGTGAGCTATTTTTTTTAATCCCCCTTACTATCCTGGTCATTGCTAGTCGTGACAAGATAAACTTGCGTCTGCATCCACCCTAGTTGCCAATGGCAAAAACAAATGGGCTTCTGTGGCACATTATGATTATATAGCTGGTTAAGGAATTGTCAAGGCGTTCTAATAATTGTGCCAATTTAATTGAATTTAATTTAATTAAAAAAACAATGCAAACGTTTGCCTAATAAATAAATTAATAACATGTAAATGAAGGATTAAAAAAGAATTAGAGTGAGATTATGCAGCTGTAACAATAGATACAATTTTCTTTACTTCTTAGAACAATTTTAATGAAACAAATGAAGCACCCTGTAAGCACATCGTGAGTCATCAAAACCAATAAAGTCGGTCATCATAGCAGAAAACAAAGCTTGAAGAAGCAATGATAGTTTTTGTTGATTTGCATACAACCACGTTTCAAGACTGGGTTAATTATGTACGTACAGGGGTTGGACAATGAAACTGAAACACCTGTCATTTTAGTGTGGGAGGTTTCATGGCTAAATTGGACCAACCTGGTAGCCAGTCTTCATTGATTGCACATTGCACCAGTAAGAGCAGAGTGTGAAGGTTCAATTAGCAGGGTAAGAGCACAGTTTTTGCTCAAAATATTGAAATGCACACAACATTATGGGTGACATACCAGAGTTCAAAAGATGACAAATTGTTGGTGCACGTCTTGCTGGCGCATCTGTGACCAAGACAGCAGGTCTTTGTGATGTATCAAGAGCCACGGTATCCAGGGTAATGTCAGCATACCACCAAGAAGGATGAACCACATCCAACAGGATTAACTGTGGACGCAAGAGGAAGTTGTCTGAAAGGGATGTTCGGGTGCTAACCCGGATTGTATCCAAAAAACATAAAACCACGGCTGCCCAAATCACGGCAGAATTAAATCTGCACCTCAACTCTCCTGTTTCCACCAGAACTGTCCGTCGGGAGCTCCACAGGGTCAATATACACGGCCGGGCTGCTATAGCCAAACCTTTGGTCACTCATGCCAATGCCAAACGTCGGTTTCAATGGTGCAAGGAGCACAAATCTTGGGCTGTGGACAATGTGAAACATGTATTGTTCTCTGATGAGTCCACCTTTTCTGTTTTCCCCACATCCGGGAGAGTTACGGTGTGGAGAAGCCCCAAAGAAGCGTACCACCCAGACTGTTGCATGCCCAGAGTGAAGCATGGGGGTGGATCAGTGATGGTTTGGGCTGCCATATCATGGCATTCCCTTGGCCCAATACTTGTTCTAGATGGGCACGTCACTGCCAAGGACTACCGAACCATTCTTGAGGACCATGTGCATCCAATGGTTCAAACATTGTATCCTGAAGGCAGTGCCGTGTATCAGGATGACAATGCACCAATACACACAGCAAGACTGGTGAAAGATTGGTTTGATGAACATGAAAGTGAAGTTGAACATCTCCCATGGCCTGCACAGTCACCAGATCTAAATATTATTGAGCCACTTTGGAGTGTTTTGGAGGAGCGAGACAGGAAACGTTTTCCTCCACCAGTATCACGTAGTGACCTGGCAACTATCCTGCAAGAAGAATGGCTTAAAATCCCTCTGACCACTGTGCAGGACTTGTATATGTCATTCCCAAGATGAATTGATGCTGTATTGGCCGCAAAAGGAGGCCCTACACCATACTAATAAATTATTGTGGTCTAAAACCAGGTGTTTCAGTTTCATTGTCCAACCCCTGTATATATATATATATATATATATATATATATATATATATATATATATATATATATATATGCACTAATGTAAATATGCACAACCTCTTGCTTAAAACAATCAAAATAAGAGAAGACATGAATATACAGTTTGTAGATGTAGAAAATGAACCACACTGCAAAACCCACAGTCCGTGCTCCTCAAATTCTGCTGTTGTTTCTGAATGAGATCCTCTTTGTCCTTTTTATTTGCTATTTCCCATATTTCCTCCTTTAATGCCTGCCAGTAAATGTCATTTTTTTGCATCTAGGTCAACTCCCAGCCTTACCAACCAGTGTTTGTTCTTCAGAAACAAATGCTGCTTGGAGAAGAAAAAGGCCCCACCCTGCTCTGTGTTCATACACCACACATTTAGCCTCTGGCAGAGGCGGTGTAAGTATAATCACACACACAACAACATCTCCATGGCAAGCAGCTGGCTGCAGAGCTATAGTGAAATATTTGCTTATGCACATTACATGTAATGTAAATTGCAAAAACTACTGCTATAGAAATTTTTTTTTAAGATCTTCCATTTTGAAATGCACAAAATGAAGCATTTCATGTCCAGTTAAAACTGTTCCTCTTTTTATATTCACAATGTGGATTAAAGAGAATATTCTAAAAAAATAATTGTATTAGGTCCAAATCTTTTACATTTATAAATAGCGAAGATTGAGCAGAGAGATTGAAACATGATGTGCTGTTTGAGTTTAGTGCTGTGTTTGTATCATATGTGGGGTGAAAAGTACCGTTGTGTAATAGGTTTCCATGGTTGCAAGTTTTTTTTTCTTTTTACAACACTGAACTGAACTTGACCATGATTGCTTGTATTGCTGATAACAAGTGAAATTGTCAGAACATAAAAGATTAGAGCTCTTGTTGCTGTAGCATAAAACACGCAATAGCATGTATGTAAGACAAGTCTTAGAGTAATTTTTTGTATAACAATGTAATGTGTGCTTTTTAAAGCTTGCATTTTTTTAAAAGAAATTCATCTGCATACTTTGCATTTTGATTTTCATGCAGACAGTCTCTCTGAACTATGTACCATTTGGAAAGAATCTCCACTTCAACAATCACAAACAAAGTTTGCTTAATTTAAGCACACATACACAAAGGAGAGCAGCATTCTAAGAAAGTTAAATTTTTTTCAAGTTTGAATTTAAGTACCTAATTTTTAATGCATCTGTAATAAAAATGTTTCAGTTTATAGCTACCTTTTAATCTCTGAATTTGGGGGAGGCAAACACTGCTTAGAGTCTCTTTGCTGACCTGGGGGTCCCTAAAGGACTTGAATGTACACAGAAAAGTGTTAGGAATGCGTTAGTTATATGGATACATGAAACGGGGGTCTCAAACGTCAGTCCTTGAGTCCTGCAAGTTTAAGAACTTTAAGATCTATCTCTGCTACGATACACCTGAGTTAAAAAAATTAAGTCATCAAAAGGAATCTGCAGAACTTGACTGCATCCTAAGGAGGTATTTTAGCCTCCTTAGGATGATGATTTTAAGGAGAAATGCATCTAAACTCAACAGCACCTGCGGACTGGAGTTTGAGACTCTTAACTTGAAACATGTGCGCCAGTGACATACAATTAAAAATAAACAAATAAATGTGGCTATATGGCTGTCTTGCGCACTGATAAAAACAAGGCTTTTATAAATGCTCTGTTTTGCAGCAGATTGTGGTACCTCGCTAACTTGCCGATCTTAGCTGATTTATTTTCCTAAAGCGGCGCCTAAAAGCAGCCTGTCAGGCTCGCAGTCATCGACCTCAGCCGTGTCGCTGCCTGGTAACCTTATTTCCACCGGGAACAACTCCAAATATGGTGTACAGGTGACGCCATCGCTGTTGCTCTGCGCGTCCTACTGGGAGGGGCGACGACAGAGAGCGCTCGGGGAGGGAGGGGAGGAGGAGCTGCGGTTGCGCGTCCGCGTCATGGCTTTTCCACTGAGCGCGTTCCCTCGGGGCTGTTTTACTACCGGATGGTACATATAAGGAAGCAGTGTGCCTGTGTGTATATTTTTGCGTGTATTTTTCTGTGTATATGTAAGAAAGTGGCATGGCGCATGTGTGTGTGTGTGTGTGTGTGTGTGTGTGTGTGTGTGTGTGAGATAGAGAAGGAGAGAGTATGTGTGTGTTTGACAGACAAAGAGCAGGGGGAGTAGAAAGTCCCCAGGAAGTAGAGACACGTTTTCTTCTGCTCTCCCACGTAAATTCTTCGAACTGCTGGCCCGGGTTTTTACCAGGATGTAAACACTGACTGACATCACCTCATCATGCTGAATATTGTTTCTCTTTTAGATCATTTAAATTGTCTGCCCTTTAACACTTCCTTAAATACTGAGCAGGAAACTAAACAGGAAGTCTTACTTAGAACACCTCGCAAAAGGTTTATTATTATTATTATTATTAACAATAATAATTATTAATAATAATAATAACAAATGCATGAATCATCACCTCCCTTATTTAATGGTTTAGTATTATAATGACCTAATATGGTGTATGTATGCATGTATGTATGTCTGTCTGTATGTATAACACTATAATATTATACGATAGAATATATGATACAATATAATATTAATTATATATAGTGAATATATAATATAAAAATACCCAGTGAATTAGGTTATTTGTATAAAGGCTAATATTCTTATACTGTATTTTGAGAATGAAAATATTTTTCAGCAACACATACGTCTCAAACGCTATAACGTCCATCCCTTACAAAAGCCGGCAGTGGAGGATATGAGAAGGAGAAAGATGGCTGATAATGCAGCCTGACTGAGTTGAATTGGCTAAATTTGGCACTTCTAGCAAAAATCTTAATATTGACACAGACTGAGCGTGAGAGAAAAGTGGCAGACGGAACAGATGGTGTGTGTGCGTGTTGGTTTGCGCGGGGGGGGGGTAGCCATAGCAGGTGTGGGAGGCGCCTGCTTGTCACTTGCTGAGGAATGAAGTTCACTTTACGTCATAGACGAAATAAAACGCCGCCCTACTACTCACATACTCCCATTTCTCTGAGCACAACAGCTGGTGAACAACAGAAGACCGAATTGAGAAATAGCTTGGAAACTTGAAACTAAAACTGAAGTGATATTCAGGGGCAATAAAAACTTAATCGCCTTTGCTGAAGTGCCAAAAACGACCGTGCGTAATTACGCATAGAACAACAATGAGCTCCACAACAGCAATGGAAGTGAACATCGAAGCCAGGCGGATATTGGCCGTGTCGATAAGTAAGCTGTACGCCTCTCGGACTCAGAGAGGCGGACTGAGACTTCACCGGAGCCTCCTGCTGTCCTTGGTCATGAAGTCTGCCCGGGACATCTACCACTCCTCCCGGGAGAGCGAGGCGCTGAGCGGAGCGCAGTCAACTCCGGAGGAGCCGATGGACACCAGCTCCACTCCGGAGCTGCCAGAGCGTCAGCCGGCGCCCATGTCGGAAAAAAACTCCTCAGAGACTGCCGTAGAGGAGTCGGACAATAAGGTGGAAGATTATGATTTAGACACCACCGAGGACAAAGAGAACCTCAGCCCGGCGAGGCAATCCAGGAAACGCCGGGGCAAGGCGTCGGCGGCGCCTGACTTCCTTCCCAACAAGAGGGCGAGGCTGGAGCCCGGGGAGGAGAGGTATGAGGCTCCATTGACCAGCTGTCGCGTCGGGGCTGGGGAGTCCCTGGCCATTTTGTCTCTAAATCAAATTATACCTGCTTTCTGAACAGAGAAGGGGACAAAATAGCCCCTTGTTGGACTGTTTTAAGTGGAGTGATTTTCAACTCCGTATCCACTTAAGCACCAAGGAGCTGACCTACATCAGCATTCCCGGGACAAAGGGATTACAGGTGCCATGGAACAAGCTCTCGGCCGAACTCAGCGTGCCTTCTGGTGGCAGGTAAAGCACCAAGAAGAAGTGCAAAAAGACGGAGGAAGGGGCCAGATGGCTGGAAAGTTTGTAGAAGAAACTGAAGGGGGAAGTGGTTGTGTTGCCTCTTGTTTCCCTATGACTCATCTTCAGTTCAATGACTCCAAACAAGTGACAACTGCTGAGTCAGAACGTGTGTTTGTGAATCAGCAGTGTTCATCAGAGAGCAGAGGTGGTAAACAGTTGACCACAGGTGAACACATGCAGAAACGCAAAGATGAAACATGAATTTCAGGGAATTTCCTGTCTTCATGACAGAAAGTCCACCACTGAAAGAGGAAGGACTACTGAGGCAGACACATTCCCTCACACATTCAGCTGCCCTTGTGGACATTGTCAAATCAATACTACTGCTGCCGGACTGTCCTACTTACTGCATTCATATGGTGCTTTGATAAACAGGCTTGTGCACATGGGACTTTAGAAGCCTGTCATTTGAACATTCAGTGTTTTTACTGTGATTTATCTTGTTACTTTTGACATGTGACATATCATGACCTCACATGTCAAGCTGCTGAATAATTATTTGTGTGATAAAATCAGCGTTGTCAATTTTGAAATAAACTTGTTGAAAGAGTAATCATCAGTTGCCTTGATGTCTTTATTTATCTTAAACAATTAGATTGAGGAGATGTAGGATTCCCAATGTTTCACATTGTAGGCCACAGCTCACAGGGTTAATCCTTTATTAGAGGGTGGAGGCTGGTACGACTCAGCACCAGGAATGACTTGGTACTGCTAATCTCCTGCTAACAATAAGACTTCCCCTCCCAAACAGCTTCCCTCACTGTGTCTTTTCCTGTGGATTAGGAAGGAATTCTGAATCACATCCTTCCTTCCCAATATGATCTCACTTTGATTTATTACAAGGGGGCATTAAAGTTATGCAACGTACCAGCAGTACAGCTTGTGGACCGAACACCACAACTGAGGAAAAAAAAAACCCATAAAGCAGCAGGTAGTGTTTGCAGCCTGAGGCTATCTTCATCATCGACTTCCTTCCTACTGCCTAGAGTCTACACCCTGAAACTCGTGGATGGTAATTATGATGTTGATCCAGTTGCTCAGGTTATCATCATTAGTATACTGGTATACAGCAGGGAAAATAAGTATTGGACAGATTGTTCTTAGTCAGTATAGATTTAATACGGCTAGGTACATGAAACTGGCACCAGATCTGTCACAAATCAAGCAACATACAAATGTATTTATGCACAAAAACTTATACATAAAGTAGGCAATTTTTAATATAGTGTAATTACACATAGAGTAAATACTGTAAAAGCTTATTGGAAGTCAATGAATACTTGGCTGAAAATCTCATTTTTAATAACAATCTTCTGAACGGAGAACCTAGTCACATGCAATGCTCAGGTGAGGTTTGGATCCATTCTTCCAGACAAACTGTCAACAAATATCAGTTTCTATGAGTGGTCCTTGGCTGTTGGACACCCCTTCTAATCATTTTTTAGAAATCTTGGGAAGAGCACCACATTGTGACTGTTTCATAATAAAATTATGTTTTTTCAGCTTCTGGATTATGGTTCCAACAATGTTCACTGGAACATTCAGATAGTTAGAAGCATGAAACCACTGCATCAGTATGTAATGCGGATGTCCCCAAAACATCTTGTTGCTTTCACCATTTTGATGCATTTTGTGTGATAACTTAGAAGACAAACCTTCTAAGGACCTTCTTGCTGCCAGGTAACATTCCTTGTGTCATTCCATTGTATCACATACTAATCAATTTATGGACTCATTTATACAAATTGTTTGTATGTGTTGATTTTCTGGGGTTGAGACCAATATATAGTGTCAAAATCAAGTCAATAACCCTGTTAGAAATATATTTAGTAAGAGAAATATTGTTTTTTCTCCTTCTGTAAAGATAACAACAACAACAGCAATGATAATAATAATAATAAATAAAATAAATAAAACAAAATTTAAATAATTTCCTTCCTGATCTTATTAACTCCCCAGATCTTTCTTTGAACCCTGTAAAGCAGAACTGCTGATTAAAAATAACATCTGTTTTGATATGCCTGTATATCCACAGATGTTGTTTACATAAATCGGCTGTGGGTTAATCCCTATTAAAAAATATCGCCACAGAATAAATGGTCACTTAAATCCCCAGACCACAGATTTATCACAGGGAGCCTGAATTTTCAGCGCTATCACTGGCATAAAACATTTAAAAACAAGTCCAGGATCTGGGTCACACCATCAATGGGCTTACCCTGTTATGTTTGCCTTAAAAATACATTGAAATCCTCCCTTCAAGCTGCAGTAAATGTTCAGCAGGATTTTAGAACTTAAAAGTCATTAAAATAAGACTGGCTTATGGACGAAATATTTGTGACATGTTAGAAATGAGAGAAAATTCTAAGGTTGTGTCTTGGCTTGAGCAGTCATAATTAGTCATAAACACATGCTATGTATCATACAAACAGTCGCATTTTTTTTAACAGAGTAATTAAGAGGCTAGGAGTGACTGGTATTAGTCACCCTCCTCTTCACATTTTCATTATTTTGTGGTATGCAAACATCAAACCTACAAGCCTCACATTGTTTAAAATCCTCATCATTCTTTCATCAGGAACCTCCAGATACACATTATTAACATTGATCAGCAGGATCTGGATCATTTTGACTTAACTGCTCCAAAGAGATCCACAACAGCGGCTGCTCGTCTCACAGCTCCAAGTCATTCACAGCCAGGTTCCACGGAAGTGGTACACAGTGTTCCACGTGGCAACACAAGAAAACAACGTGTCCCTGGACAGCACAAGGGCTCCATCCAATCAAACATCATCATTCATATATTTGAAAAGAGGCCCACTGTGGATAAATTTAGCATCTCCCTCTGGCTTAATAGAATGATCAGTTTTTTGATAGAGCCAGAGGCGAAAATGTTCCTCACAGAAAAGAAAATTTGATGTTTTTTTTTTTGCTACCCTCTATTTTGGGAAGCTCCAACAACACAACAAAAAGCTTCTCTCTTGTGTTCCCTGGATGGGGGATAACTACTCTTCTGCAAGCAGTCTACTGCCAGTTTGTCACTTTCTCCTATCTGTTATGTGCTACGTGAGACTTGGCTTGGTAATTGTGTACTTGCTGTTCCTGCACCTCCTAGTAATAAAAAGCTTCTCATCTGTGTTAGGCTTTAACAAGACAGTTTAATTTTCAGAGGTGTGAAAATGTTTAATACAGTGTTATTTTAAATGGACACTGAAAAGGACAGACTATTTATCCTCACATATTCAAACTGCAAAAGCATTTGTGTCTTATCACGATTTGTTGCATCACCTATTTGGTAATTAGAACGCAGCTGTGTGTAATTTAATCTCAGTATAGATACAGCTGTTATATGAATGACTCAGAGGTTTCTTAGAGAACATTAGTGAATCAAAAGTATAATGAAGACCAATAAAATAGCAGACTTTCAAGGATAAAGTTGTGGAGAAGGTTCAAGCAGGGTTGGGTTATAAACAGCATTCCAAACTTTGAACATCTCATAGAACACTGTTCAACCCACTAAACATTACCTTGAACACACCATCTCCCCGTGAAACACGGTGGTGGCAGAATCATACTGTGGGAATGCTCTTCTTCAGCAGGAATAGGAAGCTGTTGAGCGTTGATAGAAAGATAGGTGTCAGTAAATAAAAGGCAACCTGGACAACTGGAGACTGGCCTAAATCCAATTGAGAATCTTGACAATTATTGTTCACAGATGCTATTTATCCAGTCTGACTAAGCTTGAACTGTCTTGCAAAGACAAATGGGCAAAACTGTCAGTCTCTAAGCAAAGCTGGTAAAGATGTATCTACAGCAAAAGGTGGTTCTACAAATGATTGACTCAGTGTGACTGAATACGAACACATGCATCAATTTTAGATTTCTATTTGTAAAAAGTTTTTAGAAGCATGTTAATCTTCTTTCCCCTCTAAATCATGACTGTTTTTTGTTGTTCTGTTGCCGAGGTTGGTGGTTGTAATGTGACAAAATGTGCGAAGCTCTAGGGGTACGAACATTTTTGCAGGACACAATATTAGAAATCGGTAAGGTTTAGGTGACAAGCTGAGTTGAGGTAAGCTTCTGGGCGAGGTAGTCACAGACCTCCATCAGCTGAATTGCTTAAGACCAGGTTGGCTTTGCAGGTCAAGGGAGGGATGTTTTTGGCGATGCATGGTTAGTCGCAGGATTTGAAAGCCTAAACAAGACAAGAAAAAAGGTGATATATATGATTAAATGTGAAACATTTGCTCAGCAATCAACAAGATATGTACTTTGAGTTTGTCCGCCGCTATTGTTTTGAATAGAATGATATGGGGAGGCTTCCGCCACAAATTTTATGTGCAGCCCTAACATCACCATCTATACATGGTTAGAGAAGGCTCAGAGGCGCCTCGGCATTGAGGGTTTATGATGGAATGTTTTGTGAAAGAAGCTTTAGATTTCAAAAACCGTAAGGTAGTTGGAAATTGTTGTTCCAGAGAAAAGGATTAAACAGTAAACTTTCTTGGCAACAGATTTTGACATCAGATATTTCCACATTTGCTGCTCAAGAGAACATTCATGCACACAGGTGATGCAATATTGGTAATATCATAATATACACGTGTCACAGGATATCAGAGATGTTTTAAATAATCTGTGTGCACAGATGTTGAGCTAAAATTAGCTTCCACTAGAGAGACAAAGAAGTATAATGTCTCAATAACAGAGGAGGCTAGAATACTGACTATGCAAGCAAGTAGTTCTATGTAAATATGTAACAGTTTTAAGATTCAGTCAAACTGTTTATTGCAGAGAATTATTTCAAATTTAAGTCTTTAATATGATTGACAATCATTATTATATAATCCCTTTATATATGTTTCTGAGGGCTGCACGGTGACGCAGTTGGTAGCACTGTTGCCTTGCAGCCCTGCTGCCTTGCGGCAAGAAGGTCCTGAGTATTTCTGCAAGGAGTTTGCATGTTCTCCTCATGCATGCGTGGGTTCTCTCTGGGTACTGCGGTTTGCTCCCACAGTCCAAAGATATGACTGTTAGGTTAATTGGTCTCTCTAAATAGCCCTTAGGTGTGTGAATGAGTGTGTGCATGGTTGTTTGTGTGTTGCCCTGCGATGGACTGGCGACCTGTCCAGGGTGTACCCCGCCTCCCGCCCATAGACTGCTGGAGATAGGCACAAGCTTCCCCGTGACCCATTATGGAAGAAGTGGAAGAAAATGACTGACTGACTTTTTTTCTGACTGTTATGAAAATATTGTAAGAAAAACAAACCTTCAAAATCCCCTGCAAGAGAAAGGTGATCTTTTCAATTATTTCTCCATTTTAACGGAAATTGCAGGGATGCTTCCAGCAACAAATTCCCTGCCCAGATCCTGCGAAAGAGGGAGCCAGCCATACAAGAGGCATCATGATTAAGATGCAGAGTGCAGAGGCCAGACAGTCGCAGTGACGTGGAGCTCTGACGGCTTGGAGCTAAAAAAAGAACAGCACCGGAAATGTCACAGGATGCATGCATTCATCCACCACCGTGGTCCTGCCTGTGATGGAGGCAGATAAACAGTGTGACGAACAGAGGAGCTATGCGCAGATGTGCGTAGGTGTAGACACATTATATCACTGCATTAGACTGTAAATCTTATATAACAAAGCCTTTGTGAAAAAGCCATTAAAATGTAAACAAATAAAAAGCAGCTACTCAAAACGAATCTATTTAAAGGATTAAGAACTTGCTTTCCAATGCAGTGTTTTTAAACATTAAAAGAAGAACTCCATTTTCAGGATTAAGAATTTTATAAGAATCAATAAAAAAATCCGATTTAAGCTAAAATGCACAAAGATCGTTGAGAGCTAAACCCCAAATACAATCAATAATTGTATTTCAAAGTAGTCTGAAACTTAAAGACTAATATAAATAAATACTATCACAATTTAAAAATTGTGCACACTATATATGAAAAGGGAACATTTTAATTCTACAAAAGGCCCATTTAAAAGACTTTTAACTATACTAATTAAAAACGTAAGAGCTACCATGAGGTTATAAATTTCTAACACAAGAAAACAGCAACAATATGTAAAACAGAGGTCCTTACTATTAGTCCGCATTATCCTGTTCACCCCTCAAAGAACCAGCCTGGATCTCTCTAGGTGGAGAGATCCAGCTTGGCTGGTGGAGGGTCTCGACACATAGTTGTTCGAATGTCTGACAGCTGAGGGGCTTCGATCTTTTCTTGGAAAGGATTATTTATAAAACAAAGGTGAGACTCTCCTTGATATTCTTCCCAGCTTAAGATGAAGCACGGTCCACAATGGATGTGGAGGAAAAACAAAACATAAACATGTATAACCTTGACACAAAAATAAATGAAACACGTGATGTTTACAAAGAGAATTTTCCAACGCAGTCGTTCCCGGACTTAACAATAACTCTTCTCCCAGTTTGAAGGCATATTTTACTGGGTTGAAATTGAGGTGGTAAAACAGTTTTCTGCATTTCTAAATAAGCCAAATAAAAATAATCTTGCAAGAGGAAATTTAACATGTATTTACAGACACTTTGACATAACTCTTTGACATATTCTAGTAATGTTTTTTAGATCTCTGTCTGGGAGGCCCTTCAAAGCTGTTTGGGGTGATCTGGAGAAAGACATTTAAAGTGGGTCAAAGTTCACATCCAATAAAAGTTGGCTTCAATAATATGGTCTTTTTATGATGTCAAATGCTTTTAAAAAATGAACTGACTGATCAGTAATGGTAAAATGAAACCCCCTACAGGTAGCAAAAGTAAATATTGTCTGTCTTACTAAAAATAGTATTAGTAAAAATAAAGCCTTCCAAATTTTAAGGAGTACCACAGTAAACTGTAAATGTGGCCTACTCAAATTTGATTATTTTGATGCCATTAGTGTATGGAAATTGGCTTTGTACTTTCTGGACAGCTTTCTGGAAAATCTGTGAAGCTGCTATACCACCATTTGCTTTCTTGTTGCATATGATGGTGTATGCAAAAATTGATTTTTATCTGTGTCTAAATATGAAAAAATGAAGTACAGTTTGTAAAACATCAAATCCTGTCATGTACTGGTATATAAGGTAATAGTAGTGTTTTTAATGTGACAACATTACGTATATTGTCCATATTTTGGGATGAAGATGGAATGATTACAGTGTGCTGCCATATGTATAGTATATGTTGCACCTCTGAGCTTCGTTGTTCACCCAAAATTAAAGAAATCTGAAGCACTGGTTTGGCTGGAGAACGCATATGATGCTTGAGAATCATTTTTCCTATGTAATACCATGTATATTTATATGGTATTAAAACAAAGCTAGGAGTATTAATGTTTAAATGTAAAGCTTTTAGAGTGTTTCAATCATCTGCTTAAATTCAGTTTGACATGTGCATTACCTTATTGAAATAATTTGGGTAGGAAAGTTATTTTCTGGAAAATAAATCTGAAAGAGGTTGGTAAATGTTTGACGTTTGACGTTCTGTGAGTAGGAAGTTATCCTCTGCTGAAATTATGACATCGACTTGTACGTTTCTCTGGAGAGGCATAGGATGTTGTCAGTATTGCTCTGTGTGTTTATTTACTTGATGATAACATGTAAAAAGACTGTTCATGCATGGTTTGATGTTTTGTTTCAGTAGAAGATAAGCTGATATAAATGTAAATGACAATGATAATGTCTGTGTGGGTGTATGTGTATTTAATTGTGTGTGGCAGCTGCAGAACTGGCACAGACAGGAAGTGATGCATCATTGCTGACAGGCGGCTGAATGTGCAGGGGGAGACTATTTTAGGACTGCGCTGCAGAAGGACAGGACTCATGAAACATTTGATTGTGTGTGTGTGTGTGTGTGTGCTTGAATGATACTGTAGGCAGTCTAATGGCTGGAGGTAATGCTTTTAGTGACCTTCAAGCTCAGATAATTTTATCTTTTCAGCCAAATCAAATAGAACATGCTTGCATGTTTTTTGCTCGTAGTGTGGGTGGAGTGTATGTTTGAGTGGGTGGGGAATGGAAAGATCAGCGAGTGAACACTGAGAAAAGAGGAGGACGGACTGACCCAGTAATTAGAAAAAAGAGGAAACATGAAGAAAATAGAAATGGGGAGGAATGCCACAGACATAAGTCCAGAGGGGAATGCACAGGTGTGTGGGATTCATTCAAAGTAACGTAGTACAAAATACAGAGCGAAGGGGAAGAAAAGGAGGAGCCTACAAACACTTAAGATGTTCAGTTGTGGGGAGACTGAATTTAGCATTTTGCAAATTAGTTGCAAAATTCTTTGCATTTATACCTTCTAAAATCTATTATTTCCAGAAAACTCAACAGATAAATTAAGAACATGCAAAAACAACAGTTGATTACAACCAGATGTTTTCCAAAGTGGTAGGAGGCTGCAGGCAGAAGTTAATTGGTGGGCTCCACATCCAGAAAGCCCACCAACCACCACAGCATCGTTCTGTCTGGTGGAATAGGCTGAAATTTCTAGGAGAAGTTTGTGGAAGGATACCCAAAATATTTTACCCAAGTCATACGGCATAATGTCAATTCTACAAAATGTTAAGGAGATTTATCTAAACTTATCTAGATTTAACTAAGAAATCTCTAAAAATTCTCGTTCTCATTTTTTCAGGCACTTAGAAAATAGAAATAACTTTGATAACTCTAACTGACAAACAACTGGAAAATTTAGTCTCATTTAATATCAGACAGTGAGAAAAAAAAAAGAGATATGTGCCTTTTTTTTTAACCATGAATAAATAGATGATTTAAGAGGATGTAGCTCTCCTGGGTTATTCTCAGTTTTGGTGCTCCACCTTGGCAAGTTTATTTTATACATGCAAATTAGAACAACTTGAAAGGCACATATCGCCTTTAAAGTTTTATGGCCTTGTCCAAATAAAAATTTAGTTTTTCAAATATGATCTCTGTATTCAACCTTGTTCTTAATAACCTTGCCATTGTTTCTAGAAATGTCTTCCTTCATACAAAAAATGACCAAAAATACTATAGTAACTATACAAGGTGTGTATGTGGTAATTTAACACAGATACTAAAATACATCAAAAACAAAGACTTACTTGGGGTCTAGGTTTAGGTTGTAGATGGGGTTATGGCATCATTGTTGCCTTAAGAGGCCCCTTGGCAGAACCAGAGTTCTCACGTACCTTAGGCTTGATTACAGAAAATATGTGTGGGATGTTTATTATTGAAACACCCTAGTCCCTATACCTTTCCAGAAAAGCCACTTCTTTCTGCCGTCAGCATTTTTCTATATGATGCACAGATGTTACCATTTTTAAGAGGTCTGGCATATTGTACACCTTACATACTACTTCATAGAAACATTTTACATTTTGTGCATACTACTAGTTTCCTCTGAAATCTTATGGATGTCTAGATGGTTGAATTGTTTTTAAATCTATTGTTTTGGATTGAAATACATTTTTAGACTGAACAGCTGCCAGAAGGTAATAAGGTAGAATAAGGATGTCTCAACCAATAAGAGAACAGGACTCAAACCTGGACCAGCTTCAACAAGGAGTTCAAATATTGTAACAATATCTGGAAAATAACTATTTGACAGCTGCTGTACGTAAACCCTTACATATAAAAAACTAGACAGAATATGTGGAGAAAAGTTAGATTTTATGAAACCACTGCACAGGTAATATCAGGTATCCTAGTTACAAAGTTGTTTAGAGAAAAGGGAGTGCTGATAATGTTTAAATTAGAGTAATAATGATGGCTAGAGGTGAAGCAGAATTTATAAACCTTGCCTGAATTCTGACAGAATAAAACGTTTTATATTAAAATGGTTTTTATCATGTGGTAATTCACCTTGAATCTGTGGAAAACTGGATTCACCACAGAGTGTATTTTAATTCCCCTGGTAGGATGCTGGTCCATCAGATCTTCAAGCTCCTACTCTCAGGCAACATTTTTCCAGACATTATTCTCCTCAATGGACAAATCACAATATAAATCTTCACCTAATGAGCTCACATTTAAAGTAGAGACTTGAGCTATCATTACTGTCTTCTTGGCTGACCATTGAGTTATGCAAAAAGGCCCAGGCCCATTATGTGCAATCCAACCTCCCAGATGTGTAACTGTGTGCAAGTTAAACAAAAGAAGCAGACCGAAGGATGGGTATAATGCATTCTCTCTGGTTTATTCTGGTTCTTTAGGAAGAATTCAGTTTTAAATTACAAAATGCACTTTTAGAAACAACAGGATAGAGAAAGAAACTGAGGAAGAGAAAGAGATGGTCAAAGAAAGGGAGAAAAAGAAGAGATTTCATAGCCAGAATAAATGGGAATAACATCACCAGATTCAGATTCAGGCAACTCTTTACTTTCAAAGGGGTTGTTTTTCATCAAAGAAAAGCTATGTATGCATTGTCCCACTATTTAAGATCCTCTGTTCTTATTTTTATTTTTTTTACCCCTAGGCAAAGTGTTATCTAACTTTGTTGCCCCATGGTTTCCCCCCAGTGAAAGAACTGGCAAATATAATAAACAAACATTCTTTGATTTCATCACCAAAATCATTTCCATTTTTTGTCATTTTTATTATTATATATTTTTTCTTTTTTTTTTTTTGCAAAGGGTTTTCACATTTTTTGTTTTTAAAAATAGAAGAAAAAGAAACACATTGCTCTTAAAAACATCTATCTCTATATATATATATATTTTTTACATATATATCCTTTTTTCTTATATTTAATATAATTTTTTAGTTCCTGAATTGATTTATTAACCCCACATAGTGGCATGCACATTGCACATGCAAATCTGTAATTAAATACTTCTCTTGTATCTTAAATTGCCATGTATGCTCATATTGTTCTTTTTTCTCCTAACTTGCTGAATGAATCCTGTATGGTTTTTCTAGTGTGGCACTGGTTCGTTTCTACTGGGTCGAGCGTCGGATGGGATGCTTCATTATGAGATGGATGCTTTGCAGTTGCTTCAGAGAGTTCTCCCGCTGCACCTCTGCACAGAATGCTTTGAAATATTCAACCATTTGTAGGAAATTGTTACCCATGGAAGCATTGGTATTCAATTCTCTCTCTGAGTTTGTGTGTTTGGAACAATTTACTCTAAAAAAGTTCTTACTTCAACAAATTTTGTCTTGTTTCACATAATTTTCATGGATTTTGGCTACTGTAGACTCAACAAACTATGTTCTTTATAAGGTTTATTCATCAGTTACATAGTTTGATTATCTAAAATCTTTACTGACAAAATATTGTAGGTCTGATAGTTTATTAAGAGGAACACTAATAAATATGATCTGTTCTTTAAATTCATTTGACACTTTTTACGTATTTTTTAAGTAGATCTGCCTGCAGCATGTTTGATGTCGACTTTGAGAACGAAACGCTGAGGATAAATCCCTTGAAGCAACATGTCTCCACTAAGCGCATGGAAACAAATGGAGAAGACAAAATTAAAGATGAAAGACAGAGAGAGAGAGATGAAAATGAAGAGAGGGTCCTTCAGGGATGCAGAGGCGACAGGAGACACCTAACCTGTGTGTCAGAAATAATAACTATGAACGTTCACATAGGTTTATGAAGCCATCAGATTATAAGTATTAATCTTAATTTCAATAAGTAGGCGCAAAGAAGTTTGCAAAATATTACAAACATCTGCTACATGTGTATTTATATTTCTGAATGATGTTATATGGTGCACATCAAATAATTTGTTAGCTAGAGTCCCAAAATGCAGATAAATAAACTGACACCCCTATTTGTCAGTTCTAAAGCCTGTTTGTCTCCATAAAGGGTAAGGAACATATAGTCATGTTGCAGACAGACCGTCACAGAGAAATCACACCCACACAGACAGGCATCAACTCACTCAGTCTTCTCTGTCTCACTGATGTTGACTAAAGAAAGCTTAATCCTGCAACCTTGTGTTCAAACATGGTATAACATGCACACAATGTGCTGGAATGACGAAATGTAAAGAGTGGGAATGAGTAAGAGAAATAAATCAGAATAAGACCGTAACAGAATTAATGACGATGAACACAGTGGGCTTTTCAGAAACTTTATGGAATTTATACACATTAATTACAGAGCCAAATATACATCTGATGACATGAGACCATGAGACGTGATGAGAGGATGAGTAAGACATATCACAGATTATCAACCAACTCCCCCACAATTTACTCTTTCACACATCCACACACACACACACACAGTCCCACAGTTCTTACTCATTCAGTGTGGGAATGAGTAAGGATGAGAAACAAAGGAGATGATGCAGTGATAATCATGAGTGGAGAGAGTCATCATGTTTTGTACGGTGTAAGGCACTGAGGGTTACCTTCTGCAGCTGATGGTGTGAGGATACACTTGGACAAATCACAAATCACTCACCCAAGCACTCAATAAAGGCTGAAACATCAAATCAGTTCGGCAATTAATCAAACTAATTAAAAATTAAACGGCTGATAGGCTGGTTTGGGGAAAAATTGCTTATTCAGTAAATTGTATGATTGCAAGTTAAATAACTTTGAATTTTGATATTTCTCGTGAATAATTTGTTATGGTAGATAGCATAAATCTACAGTGAGAAAATTTATGCTATAGAGAAAACAAAGACAGCTTGTTTAGCACTGGTAAATCAAATGTGCTATGAAAATTTTGTTTAAAATAAAAAATTTTCCATTCATTTTTGAAAAATAAATCTATGTATTTGTATTCGGTACCAGTAGGTGGCGGCAAAGTTGACATTTTATGTTGGGCACAGCTAAAGCAGTGCTAAGATAGCGAAACTGCCGGTAATTTCATCCACTTGTAATTCCACACTTTGGTCATTTCGTACCCAACTTTTCCCACTCTGGTACTTTTTGTATCGATCGTACATCAATTCTTTGGGGATGTTTCACACCCACTGTGGCCATTAATGATTTCAACAGATTTTCTTGGATCTAGTGTAAGGAAATTAGGTTATGACACTCCTTTATTCTGAGTCATTAAGACCTTGAGCTTCTATTTAAAGTTTAATGGGTACAGAGTACAGTCAAAGAAAAACGGCTGTGAAAAAAATCCCCATTAAATCCTCCAACATCAACACCCAAGTGGTTTCTACATTAGAAAGTAATAGTAGGCATGAAGTGAGCTTCTAGGTAATTGTTTCTTTAAATCTGTACATATCTATTCCATATTGATGCAGCACTAATTGAGTTTTTTTTTTTAACTAAAAAATTTGGTATTTTTTTTCAATCTCAGTTTTTTATCTATGAATAAATTAGTTGGTTTGTGGGTTGGAGGTGCAATTACCGGTTTTTTACAATGTTTGTGTTAGTGTGAACAGGGCCTGTAATGTATACTTGATTAAACAGTTTCAGCCTTAGCAAAGGTAAACACCAGTTTATCTGCATGGAGAACACATACAGACTCTCAGATACAACATACATAAAGTCACAGAGTAAAATGTCTCCCTGTCACAGCGGTAGCCCTGCCCCTCTCAAAGCAGGAGTAGATGAGGATCAGTTGAAGGTGAAAAAATCTGAGTCTGAGCGTGAGCTTGAAAAGTGGTCCAGTGCCATTGTGAAATTGTTCATCAACATCACTAAAACATCTGCTGCCGTCCCCGCCTAAAGCACCCACCCTCGACCCAAAACAGTACCCCACAACATCAGCCACTCATCTTGTTTTGGCCCCCTTTCAATGTCCCTCCTCACACACACACACACACACACACACACACCTATAGTGCTGTACAAAGGGGAGACCACAGTGTGGCTTTAGCTACATAAGCACAACTTTTGGCAGCACTACTGTACAATAATCCCCACTATGTAGTTTTTTTTTTTTAAAGAGAGCCCTTTTTGTGTTTTTGTCAAAACGTTATCTTACAACGGACCCACTGACACAATTTTACAGCCCACTGAGAGACTGGGTGGTGTGTTTGTTAGTTTTTCTTTAATCCCATGGGGAAGAAGAAAGGGAAAAAAAAGATTAGCTAGATCTTAACACCAAAGAGTGACAAAAGCCAGGGGTTAAGACAAAAAGCAGATATAAAGTCAGATGATGACTGAGCAAAAACCTTGCATTCACCCCTAAACCGTGTTTCATAAAATAATTATATCATACTGAAAAAACAAATATTTGTATTTTTTCCAAACTAATGGGATAAGGTTTTGGAAAAAGCTCATACACGCACCATGCTTTCACACAAGGACAATGTTGTGTGTCAGCCTTTTGGGATCCGCTGTTACAATTTAGGACGAGCGAGTGGAGGCTAAATGAAAGTTGTGTCGTTTTGGTGCATTCTGCCAGCTTTTGAATGAAATGCAAGAGCTTGAAGTGTGTATTGTACTTGTGGTGAAAGAAGAGGGGTGAGATCAACAATAAGAAACAATGCCAAGTAAAACCATACAATAACTCAATCTGAGAGCTGCCTGTTCTGTAGCGGTTTCTTCCCTATGTAAGTCTAACTAGCTACCTAGCTCTAGAGGGACCTGAGAAGTAAGCAAAAAGCTTTGCACCCCTGTAAACCTCTAACTACGTCATCTGAAACTGTACACAGGACAACTGTAGGATGGACATAAATAAGCGCTATGCCGAAGCCAAAGGGGCTAGCCAGCTAGCAGGATCTGGAAATGATGGCCGTTGAGTTTTAAAAGTCTAAAGCACAAGGCTCAGATTGAAACTGTGAGGGTCTCTTATGATTTTTGTAGCTGTTACAAAACTGAGTGCATGAATGGGAGATTTAAATAGTTCAGCCCATTCTGAATGTGCATGAAGCCTAGCCTCTTGACTGTTTCCTGACCTTGGCCCAGTTTCAAAATCATCACTCTCCCTGTTTCAAATGCTAGCATGGGAGCCGGTGAGATTTGATTTTAAGGCGTAGCGTGGTTGATCACATCTTCTACACAAGGGAGGTAAGGGGCAGGGGGTTTCTGACGAGAGCAACTGTGAGTGGGGAGTCAGGGGTTGATTAATGTGACTCAGATACAGAAGGCACTGTGGCTCCTTAGGGGGCTTTGGAGAACAATCCTCACCTGCTGTAACTTATTGGAAAGTGAGGACAGAAGGTTTAATGGTAAGCACCCCTTTACTTCCACTGAACTCACAAAAAACCTCCCCCAATCCAATTCACCATGCTATGCTTAAAATCATGGCCTATAGGCAACAAATCTCAAGAAAGCAGAGAAATTTCAACAGGGAGAAGGGATCTGCCACAGAATGGTTAAAAGATAGCAGCAACAGATGTACATAAAAAGGAAATTTCACTGTGGGTGTGATGTTGCATGACGAGATGAAAAAGTGGCACACTAATTTGTTTTGCAGCACTTCGGGGCTGCAGGATTCCCTCTCAAGATGCAAATGAGGTCTGCATAGTGTCACAATGTGTGTGTTTGTGCTGCGGTTTGCCTCTGATTTCTGATATTGCATGACAAAAAGTAGCATTAGTATGCAAAATGAATAAATATCTGAAATTCTATTTATATTTGTATTTTATTTATAACTACACCTACAACATTATATCTATGTTCATCTTTAGGCAATAAACTATCTTTATCTATGCTCTATTATTTTATTCTAGAATTATTAATCATTCAATAACTGTTGTCCTTCATAACAATAAGGGTTAAAATAGTATTATTATTATTATGCTGTTAAAGCAAATGAATTGGCAAAGCTAGATGAGAAAAGAAAAGTTGGTAGTCTCTTAAGCATTTTTAAAAAATTTTTTGATGGAGAAAGATTCAGATTTGCTACAAACTCACTTAACTGGGCTGGGGTGCCTTCACAAAAAGGGCTAATGGGAGGGCAGGTGGAAAAATGAGGTGACAAATGGAAAGATACAACAGCTCTCAGGGCACATCAATGTTTCCTGAATGATTTATCTGATTTATATTCATTAAAACTTTTTTGGAAAGTGGACGTCGATTGCAAGGCGGGACATTAGGATGTGGCCAAAAAGCACTGTCCAGTAGAGGGGGAAGGCAGGGGAAAAATGGGTGGTGATAACTGCCCTCTAGTGGCAAAAAGACCATCTGACTGACACCAACCCTGTACCACCAATGCTGTGCTTTCAAGTGCTGACAACTAATCCCACAGATAAACTATAGAGCCAAAACAAAACAAAAAAAGGCTTGAGATTCATTGATTTTTTTTTTGGCAACAAGTTGGAGAATGTCAATCCTAGAACAATAAAAAGAACCATGTAAAATCATCTTTCACTTTCTCAGTGTGTTATACTCTAAGCACAAGTGACTGATCTTTGGGCTGGCTTTATGAGACCCTTTGGGTCACTGCAGGACAGATACTGAGACTCCCCTGACTTCCACCTCCACTATTCTGGAGAGAATGCATTGCTTAGAGCTGCGTTACAACACGCAAATCTACCGAGTGAATGTTCATAAAACCATCAATGCCTAAAAATATTGCATGAAGGCATCAGGAACCGGTAAACATCACTGAACACGGGATATCAACATAAGGAATGGAAAAACTAGATGGACATAGCATATCTGAACTCCAATTAACATAACAGCAAGTCTACAGCAACACTTCTAACATTCAGTCAATCGTCAACAATATCATCATTGTCACTCATTTGCAATGACATTAAATATCATTATTAATTTCTGTTATCATCAACAATAGCAACTTAAGTGTGGTAGAAGTTTGCTTCTGTCCACTCTCTCTCTCCACTTTATATTTCTCAAAAGACAGGACACCAACATGACCCTGTAAAGGTTTTTTTCTTGTTTGTCTCTTAACAGTTTGCAGAAACTGAGCTTTTAACAGAAAACTGAGACAAAAAAATACCTGCCAATCTGTTAGTCTGTTTCAAGACAAAGAAAATACAAAATATTACCCTTGACAGGTTTGACAGTCAGAGACACGGAGAAAGAGAGTCTGAAAGAAGATAACTTCTTTTGTGAACATAAATGTTAAGTTTCCTATAAAGCCCCCCAGGTCCCATTCCCACCCACACCACTTAGATTTCCTCTCTAGAATGGATTATATCAATCATGCAGGTTTCCATCGATTTTTGGACTCTGAAAAAGATCAAAGGAGGCTGAGCAAATGAAACAGAAGAACCAAGCTCCAAATGTCCGAAGAAGAACAAGGAGAAGCAATCGATAGAAGAAATACTGAATTAGTCTGTTTTTTCCCCATCCCTCCTTTCCTATCCTCCGCCATGTTCAATTGCGTGATGTCATTTCCTGTCAGGTCCTCATTCTCTGTATGCTGGGTCAATTAACAGAACAGGGTAAAGACTGACAAAGTGACCAGCTCCCTTCTCTAGTAACCTGGACCCATCCCTCTGGTGCTCTTTAACAGGAAGTGAGCCCACGTCGGGCCTCCCCACTTTTCATCCAGCGCCATCTGGACAGGAAGTGATGTCACAGCAGTTCCATCCCCATTAAGTGAGTCCATAACAGTAAACAGAGATGATAAAACTCATCAAATATCAGCCAGCTCTGTGATTGGCTGGGTTTTGCAGTATAGGCGGAGCTTCATAGGTTCTGTCCTCTTGGACACAGAGAGGTCATTAAGATAAAGTAAAAGTACTCTCTTTTTAAAATTTTCACTGTCATGTAAAGTTTCACTGTCTTATTCATTGTTCAAGTTTCATTTTCTGGAGGCATAGCTTGGCATGTAAGGGTTAGTGGGAGGATCCTGGCTATTTATTACGGAATTTTGTTTCTTCAAACTTATCTGTTTTAGAGCAGAGTCAAAGCGGTGTACTCCTTAGTCCAGCTTATTTGCTATTTTCTGAAGGTAGTCTGGCCAGTGAGAGCTTGCACACATCTGTCAAATCTAAGCAATCACGTGCCAGTTCAAGCAAAATGCTGTTAGGCCTTGAAACAATCACATCACGTTGTTTTAGAACCACATGCTCCTCCTTGGATCTCTGTTCCCTCAACTCTCTTCTCCCTTTAAACTGGACCTTGATGGTGTAGGCTAGTTATGGGAAGTGTAGTTCTGAGACTGAGAGAGGCAGAGGTATCCTGTGCCCTGGCCTTGTCTAAGTTTTCTGGACTTTCTCGATGTAAGCATACCCATGTGCTGCTCAGACAGAGATTTTATTTTTCTGCAAAATTAGTAAAAGACTCCTAGCAGCACCACTGCCCCCCTACCTCCACCCCTACTACATCTTTTTTAGAGTCTAATGGGGGAAGGTAGGGGGTCTCAAAAACTTCACCATCACATTGTTAAACGTTTACATAAATGCCAGAGCACAGGAGGTGATGGTTCTTATTCTCCTCCGCTGTCTGCATCTCATGCCGTCGCTAGCACCAGTCATCCTCATCCGTCTCACTATAAGGTTCATGGAGGCCCTTGCGGGGCCCTCTGGCATGTGGAGGCCGGTGGTGAGGGTGAGGTGCCCCTGGTGGTCCCCTCCTATGTGGAGAAGGTGAGGATGAACGGTAGCCATTGGGAACCCTACGTGGATGCGGGTGAGGGGCCAGAGGGGGCCCATGATGAGCAGTCCTTGGTGAGCGTGGATGTGGGTGAGGATTTCCACTATGTGGTTGAGGGTTGCCATGGGAGAGGCTCTGCTCATAGGCGGGAGGCTCATGGTGCCGCTCGTACTCGTAATCTCTCTCATAGAAGGGCCCATCACCCTCTAGGCTGTCCCCTGGTGGGGGACCACTCCAGCGGTTTCGGTGTGGAGACCGAGGTGACCCGTGGAGTGGTGAGTGTGGGGACTGATGTCGAGGTGAGCGTGGCGAACCGTGCCTGGACGAGGAGCCGCCGTGATGTGGAGAGGCGTGACGTGATGGGGGTCGGTGGTGATAGCCTCTGTCGTGATCCGGCGGAGAGAAGTGTCGAGGGGAGGGTGAGCGCAAACGGCCTTGACCCGGTGGACCATAGAGAGGCTTTCGGACAGCAGGGGAGTAGGTGACGTGTGGACGTGGAACAGCAGGAGTCTGTGGTAGCTGGCGGCGGCCTCTCCTTGGAGTGCTGGTCCCAGAGGTAGAGGGGACCGGGCTGCCACTTACCGAACTACTGCCCTACAGCAAAATGAAAACAAGGAAAATCAAAACACACCACAGCAACAAGACCAGAATAGAAGACAGATTAGATAGATAGATAGATAGATAGATAGATAGATAGATAGATAGATAGACAGATAGATAGATAGATAGACAGATAGATAGATAGATAGAGAGATAGATAGAGAGATAGATAGATAGAGAGAGAGAGATAGATAGATAGATAGATAGATAGATATATAGATAGATAGAGAGATAGATAGATAGATAGATAGATAGATAGATAGATAGATAGATAGATAGATAGATAGATAGATAGATAGATAGATAGACAGACAGACAGACAGATAGATAGATAGATAGATAGATAGATAGATAGATAGATAGACAGACAGATAGATAGATAGATAGACAGACAGATAGATAGATAGATAGATAGATAGATAGATAGATAGATAGATAGATAGATAGAGAGATAGATGATAGATAGACAGATAGATAGATAGATAGATAGATAGATAGATAGATAGAGAGATAGATGATAGATAGACAGATAGATAGATAGAGAGATAGATAGCTAGATAGATAGATAGATAGACAGACAGATAGATAGATAGAGAGATAGATAGATAGATAGATAGACAGACAGATAGATAGATAGATAGATAGATAGATAGATAGATAGATAGATAGATAGATAGAGAGATAGATGATAGATAGACAGATAGATAGATAGATAGATAGATAGATAGATAGATAGATAGATAGATAGAGAGATAGATAGATAGAGAGATAGATAGAGAGAGAGAGAGAGAGATAGATAGATAGATAGATAGATAGAGAGATAGATAGATGATAGATAGACAGACAGATAGATAGATAGATAGAGAGAGATAGAGAGATAGATAGATAGATAGATACCACTGAAAAGTAGTTGACACATATGAATGAAGCAACAAACTGACACCAAGAAATAACACATCACATTGCAGAAAAAAGGACAAACAACTGGCAAACAACATATATATATATACAAAAACATAGATTAATATCCATGAGTAGGATTATGGCAATAACTATGACCTATGGATAAGTGCACAAGTGGGAGTAAAACGCAGAAGGACCACTATATGTATCTGTTGAACATAGGACATTTTCTTAAAAAAAAATACTTTTTTAACAGGAATATGTCAAATTAATATATGGCTGGTAATTAGTGACCCAGAAAAAGCACACTGTGAGACATTTTGCAGTGACATGGGTAAGTTCAGGAGTGACAAACAGATGAGGAGGACTGATTTCCCCTGATCCATCAAAACAGTCTCTATGTTGTAAAACATATGTGAACCAGGATTAAGAAACTATTGGAATCTTGGTTTTAGGGGCAGGAACAAGAGCGAAGCTGAGGGAAGAGGACACAGAACAGTTCATACCGCAGTTGCAAAAGAACAGTCAGAAACTAGACATGGCGTGGGTACTACCCTGACAATTACTGCAGTTATTGCAAGTTCTGAACTTGAGTTCTTATAAAGTGTGCAATGTCCTGGGAAAGAAGAACTTTGCCATAAATGAAGAACTGTTCTTGCAGCCTAACAAAATCACAGCGTCTACCTGAATGCTTCCAGAATTTTAGGATTTCATATTACGTTTTGTCTAACAAGCGATATTTGTCAATATTATATGCAGCCTGGATGTAGCATTACATTCCTAAAGTTTAAGTATTTTATTTGAAATGCTTAAATTGAGAAAAATGGAATAAACACCTATCATAACATGAAACAATGATGATAACATAAAATATACTGTAATATATTGAACCCTGTCAGGTAAAAATTTATATAATGTATTTCACATGCATGGAAATTGATAAGACAGAGACTTTATGGGACTGTTTAGGTAAACTGCTATCAAACCTTGCTGTCTATGGAGCTCACCTGTTTGTGACTTCTTCCATCAGCCCCTTCACTAGGGGACCGGGACCAGTGGCGGTCATGGGGTTGTCTATGTGGGTAGTCATGGTGGTCAAAGCGCTCCTTGTCAATTGAGCTGTGATGACGGTGATGGTGGTGGTGATGACGCCGGTCCTTGGTGCGCCCACGGTCCCGCTCACGGTCCTTGGGAGGCAGATCCCCTGACTGTGTAGTGGTGCTGAGGTCTGTGCCCAGACCTAGACATGAAATAGATATGATACCTGTCAAAGTTAGACATGAAAGTTACAAAAGCTTTTAGTTCAAGCACCTGCCATAGAAGAATAACTCTTGATGATCTAATAACAGATGGTTTTTATATTTTACATAAGAAATAATACTAAAACAGAAAACAAAATAAAAAAAATACAAAACACTGAACATCCATGTAGGAATCCACAAGAATTAGGAAGTCAAGTGGATTTCAAAGAGAAACAATTCCAGTTTCCATAATCCTCCAGCATGTCAACATAGAATAATAAAGGATTAATGCTGATGTAACTGTGAAAATAATAAAGGATTAATAAAGAATAAAAAGGTTTAACTGTCAGCCTTGTTAAATTAATTTTGGATCCAATTAGCTGACACAATTACTGATGCTGATTTTTTTGTTTTTCTTTTCGAGTACTTTTTTGGGCCTAGATTTAACTTAAAACTGAGTGTTGAAGGACTTTACACTGTTGACAAGTTTATCACAATACAAACACAAACTTCTTTGCATGGTTTTCAAAGGTTGTACTCAAATCTGAAAAGTGTGTGATATGCATTTGTATTTAGGCCCTTGAGCTAATCCTTTGATGACAACATTTTGTTCCAATAACTGCTGAACGTGTTTTGGGTAGATTTTCACCAGTGTAGCACATTAAGAGAATTTTTGGCCATTCTTCTGTGTAAAAGAGCTCAAGGTTATTCAGACTGGACAGGGAGCAATGCTTAAGTCTTATCCTATCTTAAGTCTCATCCTAACACATGAATTTACTTTGATCTAAACAATTAATTATAGCTCTGGCTGTATGTTAAGGGTATTTGTCTTGCTGGAAAGCAGCATCTAGCATCTTGCAGAATTGCTCTGCTTTTCTATTCCGTCCACCCACCACAGAATTTTATTCGTAAAAAATTAAAACCATTCTCCTTATAGTTTACAATTATGCACTAATTTGCGTTGTACCCCTTAAAATACATGGAAATTTGTGGTTATCATGCAACAAAACGTGAAAATGTCTTAATACAAGAAGCTTTATAGTTGGGATCACTGATCACAGGAAATCCTAAAATACACATTTATAATTTTAGGATGATACATATATTATTCCTTTAACATGATCATAATTTCCTGCTGTGCCATTTGACTCTGAAAGGTATTGCAATCAATTTAGGTTGCAAATAACTCAGGTTTTTGCAACCACATTTGTCCCATTTCAGTTGTTTACACTCTAAAGAAGGTGTTGAATAAAAAAAAAAAACAGTAACCCCAACTCCCTTGAAAGAACTAGGAATCTTTGATAGAGAGAATATTGTTCTGCTGTAGATTACAACACGTTAGTGAACATTGGAGACAAAAACATGGACTCTGCAACTGAAAAAATATGCACGTTTACTTAATGTTGACTTAAAATAGCGAAAGGGGTGAACTGAATCACCTGTGTCAGCGTCTGTATATCTGGTCAGTGATCGCTGTGAAGTACGATGACTTCTGTCCCTGTGCCTGCGCCCACCGCCGTGTCTCCCCTCCTCAGAGACCACCCTCTCCAACGAGTAATCATCCAGCCTCACTCCACGACCTGAACGCCCGTGGACTAGACTGGAGGTAGAGCGTCGCATTGGACTATTGTCAGTGATGGTCTTGAAGGACAAAATAATGGGGAGAAGAAAATACAGAAAAGGGAGCAAAGGATAAGGAAAGATGGGGTAAAATATAGACAGCAATGGGGGTAAGAGAAAGACAAGAGAAGAAAAGAAGTTAGATTTATTGCCTCCTGGTGGCTGGAGTATATTCTTAGCTGTAAAAGTAAGGAAAACTTCTTTATTTGACTTCTACTTTCTACAGAGATGCATATGTTAAAAGTCTATTATGATTCTTGTTTCAGCACCACTAATAAGAGGTCTTGTTTCAGTGCACATGGAAAACTAAAGCTAGGTTTGTTTTTTACACTCTCAACCTTTATCTAATGTCATTTTTTAAATAATGATCGCCTTTTATTTATTACCACAACACTTGCTTCTTACTTATGCCTGTAATACGAACTGAGTGAGCATTTAAAACATATTTAAAAGCAAATTATCCCACATCTTCACAAAACACGAAGGAATGAAACAGCGATATTAACTGACAGGCAGGACAGAAAGAGGTAGAAAACAAGCAAGAGGACTATTAAAACCAAGTCTTACATGCACAACTCATTACAGAGGAGGCAGCCATATTTCATACTCGCGTAACAAACCAACAAAGCCATACTTATTACAGATACAGGGGTTGGACAATGAAACTGAAACACCTGGTTTTAGACCACAATAATTTATTAGTATGGTGTAGGGCCTCTTTTTGTGGCCAATACAGCGTCAATTCGTCTTGGGAATGACATATACAAGTCCTGCACAGTGGTCAGAGGGATTTTAAGCCATTCTTCTTGCAGGATAGTGGCCAGGTCACAACGCGATACTGGTGGAGGAAAACGTTTCCTGACTCGCTCCTCCAAAACACCCCAAAGTGGCTCAATAATATTTAGATCTGGTGACTGTGCAGGCCATGGGAGATGTTCAACTTCACTTTCATGTTCATCAAACCAATCTTTCACCAGTCTTGCTGTGTGTATTGGTGCATTGTCATCCTGATACACGGCACCGCCTTCAGGATACAATGTTTGAACCATTGGATGCACATGGTCCTCAAGAATGGTTCGGTAGTCCTTGGCAGTGACGCGCCCATCTAGCACAAGTATTGGGCCAAGGGAATGCCATGATATGGCAGCCCAAACCATCGCTGATCCACCCCCATGCTTCACTCTGGGCATGCAACAGTCTGGGTGGTACGCTTCTTTGGGGCTTCTCCACACCGTAACTCTCCCGGATGTGGGGAAAACAGTAAAGGTGGACTCATCAGAGAACAATACATGTTTCACATTGTCCACAGCCCAAGGTTTGCGCTCCTTGCACCATTAAAACCGACGTTTGGCATTGGTATGAGTGACCAAAAGTTTGGCTATAGCAGCCCGGCCTTGTATATTGACCCTGTGGAGCTCCCGACGGACAGTTCTGGTGGAAACAGGAGAGTTGAGGTGCACATTTCATTCTGCCGTGATTTGGGCAGCCGTGGTTTTATGTTTTTTGGATACAATCCGGGTTAGCACCCGAACATCCCTTTCAGACAGCTTCCTCTTGCATCCACAGTTAATCCTGTTGGATGTGGTTCGTCCTTCTTGGTGGTATGCTGACATTACCCTGGATACCGTGGCTCTTGATACATCACAAAGACTTGATGTCTTGGTCACAGATGCACCAGCAAGACGTGCACCAACAATTTGTCCTCTTTTGAACTCTGGTATGTCACCCATAATGTTGTGTGCATTTCAATATTTTGAGCAAAACTGTGCTCTTACCCTGCTAATTGAACCTTCACACTCTGCTCTTACTGGTGCAATGTGCAATCAATGAAGACTGGCTACCAGGCTGGTCCAATTTAGCCATGAAACCTCCCACACTAAAATGACAGGTGTTTCAGTTTTATTGTCCAACCCCTGTATGTCGTGAGAAGTTTTATACTCTTTAAATTGCTCCACATTTCTTTGCTACCGAATTGTCTTTTAATTCCTAATTAATAAAACAATCAAGTTTGGGTATTATATGATTGTGTCGTTGGTTAAGATGGTAAATTATTATGAAACCAGACCAGACGTTTGACAATTGAAGAAAGTGTGTGAGTTTATAGTTTGTTTGTTTTATTGTCTGCATTGTTTCCTTGCCAGGGACAGAAAATCTGTTTATTGTGACTCCCATTCCCTTGCAACCAAGTGAGGGAGGTTTGAAATTGAATAAATAACTTGTATTGCTCTACCTTTCGACCTACAAGTATAAGGATTTGTTCATCTGCCCTCACACACAACTTGAATAGCATTCCATTCTTAATCCCTAAATTTTAATCTATCGTTTGGTCACCCTTTTTCCAGACAAGCATTTTTGAGGTCAGACACTGTTGTTGGAAAAGAAGGCCACCCATTAATGTCTTTATGGAGTTTACTTTGTGCACTGGTGCAAAGTCATTTTGATGAAGGAGGGGGTCATCCACAAACGGTTACAACAAAGTCGGAAGCACAATATTGTCCAAAGTGTCCTGGTAGACTGAAGCATTAAGAGTTCCTTTTACTGAAACTTGAAGGACCGAGCCAAGCTTCTGAAACAAAGCCCCACGCCACAGTCCCCCTCTGTATTAAGCTTTACACTTGACACAATGCACTCAGGAAAGTGCTGTTCTCCTGGAACTTTCAAACCCAGAACTGTCCATTGGCTTGCCATACAGAGAGGCGAAATGTGTCACTCCAGAGACCACAACTCCACAAAACCAGATGTTTTGCATTGAACTTGGTGATGTAAGGCTTGGATGCAGCTGATCAACCATGGAATCCAATCCAATCCACGAACCTCTCTGTAATCTGTTCTTGAGCTAATCTGAAGGCCACTTAAGATTTATAGTTCTGTAGCTATAAACTCTACAGAAAGTAACGGTGACCTACCGCTATGTGCAAAATCTGCTGACCCAAGTCTTTGATTTTAAATAGCCTACCACTTTGAGGCATATTTGCTGGCATTCCCAGTCATTTACACTTAGCTTTAATACCATGAACAGTTGACCTTGGAAAATGTAGTAGTGACATTTTGAACATCCTATCAAGGTACCACACTGGAATTCATGAAGCTACTTAGAGTGACCCAAACTTTCACAATTATTGTAGAATCATTCCGTCTGCCTCAATGATGGACTTTATACACCTGTGGCCATGGAAGGGACTGGAACATTTAACTTAAATGATTTGCAAGTGTGAGCTAATACGTTTTTGCAGTATAGTGTATACACTAGTGTGTGACACATCAATGCTGAAAAAAATAGGTCCATCCGCATATTTGACAATGATGCTGAGTGAAGGCTTTCTCCAAACACAAGCTGTTTGCTCAACCTTAAAATATTTTGTTTCCTGCACTTTTCTGATGAGTAAAGGCTTCTATTTCACAACTATATAATGAAGACTAGCCAAAATCCAACAGAACTCAATTAAAAGTGTCTGAAAACTTATGAACTCTGCCTTTAGTCTTTGTATTTAGATAAAAATTACGCTTTAACTTTTTTAAATTGACATTATTGAGAACTGTAAAAAAAAACTTTGTACTGAGTATAGTTTGCCAACTAATCACTAGACTTAGCATACTAGGTATGTGGCCTGTAAGACCCAAGTTAAAATCATTAATAAAAATTATACTTGGGTAATTTGATGGAAAATGTGCTGCAAATGTTGAATGTTATTTAAATGACCAGAATGGTTCTTTCTGAATGACATATTTTATATTTTGCTTCATAAAATCACGGCCTCAATTAATTATCAATTTGCAAAGAGAGTAGGCCTTTCAAGTATGATTTTTTTCAGATCCGGGCACCATGATGATAAGACAAAAAAAGCGTTGTTCCATAATCTTAGACCTTGAGCAAAGGGTCTGCAAATGTTTGTGTTAATATGTATGTCAAGCATGTAAAGTAATGTACAGAGTTGTGATCATACAGCATTTTTCAACTTTTGCAAACTTCTGAAAATAAGATTTAACACATAAAGGCATTTCTTGCACAATCAATGCAGCTAAGATACAGTAGATGGGTTTACAGACAGCAGACAACATGCAACAGAACAAGCATCAACTTAAGCTACAATAAAATATTGTGTTATATTGAAGCAAATTGTGTTTTATTTTTGTTGGGTTCTTTCCCAGGTGTTTTTGAACAGAACACTGTAAAATTCCTGAAAAGCTTCACATCCCTTAAAAACTGAACTTCAAACTGACAGCAGTCTGTATATTTCTTTAACCAACTCTACCGGAGCCATGTATGTCACCTGTGTACATGCATACTTATACAACCAAAGGTATTTTAGCAAGATGTGTTTTCTGGGTTTTTGTTTTAGAATGATAGGTTTTTATTTTGAGATTGTTTTCGGCAACATTTCTTTCTGCTGCAGAAAGAGGCATCATTGTTTTGCACAAGACTTTTTTAGTGAACACAACATACCTCTTTAGTTGATCCCATTTTCTTTACATGAATAAAAACAGTGATGAATCCATACTACCCAAGGGAGACAAAGTAACATGTTTTTGTGAAGGAGTGCAATTGTGTGAAAGTGGCCCTAATGCAAAGCGCCTCGAGTGGTCGGTATGATTGGAAACGTCCTAAATAATTTCAGTCCATTTATCGTTTGAAAATAAACTCTTTGCAAAACTGAAACAGACTTTACATATAAATGATTTGGAAATAAAAGTTTATTTTACCTAGAATAAAAGTCATAATATCATTAAAATATCATTAAAAAATCATTAATTAAAAAGTTCAATAATCCTTTTTACTCAAGCACTGCCAGCATGAGAAAAATGTGACAGCAGCTGCATGTGTTTCCAAAAATCACAAAAAACACATCATGCGTCATCAACTTTTATCAGACAGAATTGCTTTGCAAGACAAAGCTTCATTATGATCACACAGTCTTGGCGAATAAGCAACTTCCCCTTGGTCTCCTACTGTGCCCTCTTATATCTGATATGAAACTCTGCCAAATCATGCATGACCAACGACATGCCGGCACACATCTGAGATTGGCCAGCATATCCACATACAGGGTAGTCCATGCTTTTGTTGAACCAATTAGCAGAGATGCAACACACTGAACACACACTACTGTATGCATAAACACCCACACACAAGGAGGTCATTCACTCAGATGCTGCGTACAAGCAGAACAGGAAAGATTGCAGGATTAGCAAACAACGGTTAGCAGTGTGACCTCAACACAAGCAAACACAGGAAAGAGAGAAAGTAAGTTGAACAGAGAGACTTGGGGAAGAGAGGGGAACAAAAAAAAGGGAAATCAAACTAGATCTGAATAGTGAAAAAAGTCCCAGTTGATGAAGGAAACATGGAGTTCCAGGTGGGTGTGCTTCATTTCACTGATACAAAAGGAGGCTCCCTTTTGAAAAAATACAAAAAAGCTGGTAGACTGACTTTTAAAAAACTTCCATATGGTATTATGTGACAAATCATTCAAACCTATTCTGTTTACTGTATTCTATAAGTTTGGGCAAAGTAAAATATCCATAAATATCCTGGATTATTTTAAGTAAAAGAGAAAAAAACCTGCTTGATCAAATAAGATGTGAAAGATTTCTAAAAACCCTAAATGTAAAGTACGTGCTAAACAACTCCTTCTTTATTCTCTGCTTAACCATACTAAAAAAAGTTTTCACTCAGGCTCTTCCAATAGGAGTTCTCTTCTTAGCTGCCTTAAACAATTAGTAACATCCTATATTTATCAGTAACATGCATATGTATTTCTCAAATGTATTTTTATTTGGTTAAGAATCAACATGTTCTCACTATGTGTGCCTTCCTAAATTATTGATATTTTGGTCTTTTTGAGGTTCAGATTTTCTGTTTTTAATAAGCCATAACGTTTCATTGGAAATGATTTAATCCAGTAAATGACTAGCACAAAGCACGGATTGCAAAAATAAATAAACACTGTCAGAAAAATTTGTTTCTAGCTGCAGGTGGTAGAAATGATACCTTAGAAAACTATCTTTGCTCTGGCAAAGACCACAAAAAGATGAGGAAATGAAGCCTTAAAATAAATCCATTCTTGTTGCAGTAGTCTAATCTTAGACTGGCTTTGAGAGGTGAACAAAGGCCCTTAGCATCACATATTCTCCAACCCTAACATACCAAGAGTCTGAGTGAGGTGCACCTCCAAATATTACCTCCTTGTTCACTGCTTTGTTGAGCACTGATGCATGTTTCCACCAATTGTGGAACCAAGCATGAGTCATCAACAGAGGCTGTTATACAACACGGGGGGCAAAGCGAGACAGCGGAGGATGCTAAGCTGCAAAATGTTTCTTTTAATGCAAAAAGAGACCAGCCATAAAATACAATTAATACAGAAATGGAGATGGAGACTCCGTGCAAAAACAATGGTATGTACAATGTTTTCATTTGCATTTGTTTTTTATCGACTAGGGTGTTAGGGAAACGTGTGTTTAGTGTGTTTTTGCAAACATGTAAATAATGTTTATATGGTACGTTCTTCGTCTTTGCCTCCATAGTTGTTGCTTCTGTTGTCTGTAGCTTCGACCCACCCATGGGTGGCGTTGCGGGAACCTCTTTTCATCGGTGGGAACAGGCATCACTGGTTCAAAATCATGTTCAAGAGCCAGAATGGGCTCCAAACCGCGTTGGTGGAAAAGGGGCACATGTGAACTCTGGTTGAAGCAACCCATATGGCACTCAAGGAAGAAAAAAAAATGAACTTGCAAGTTACAATTTGAACTAACCAACAGAAAGGGACAGAGAAAAACCAGAAGGGAATGGAGCTACACAGAGACGGAGAAAGAGGTACATACACTGAGGTTATTTCCACGGGGTCTGTGTCTCCTCCGCTGCAGAGAAGGCAAACACACAGATGATACGTAGAACGGAGCAGTGTAGCACACACACGCATACACACAAAGCATTGGTCCAAAGTGGCACAATCACCAGGCAGAAAGAGGAGAGAGATAAGAGAAAGAAATAATGAAGGAAGTTAGGAGGTAGGACAGAAGAGAGGACCAAGATATGAAAGAGCAGAGGGAGAGATGGGAGGGAAATAATAAATTTGATGTGTGGCAAAAAATTAACACAGCTCAGGTTTGGGAGAGATAAAAATTAAGAGATAAGAAAAAGAGAAAGACAACCCAGTTAGTACAAAGAGGCCAGTGTGCAGACTTTGGACTGAGAAGCATGTGCCGTACAACAGGAGTAGGCAACTAACAGTGTAGGATGCAGGTGCATCTACACACTCACTCATAAACACACTTACCAAAACACCATGAGCTCTCGGTAAGGCAGAGCAGTGTTAGATGACAGTAGGTCACAGGGTTTAGACACACACATACTGTCTAACACTCATAATGCACACACACACACACAAACACACACACACACACACACACACACACACACACACACACACACACCTAAGTACCTATAGGCATTACAAGATCTCCCAATCTGAATATCAATTTTACATCAATTATATTCTTCAGACTAAATATACTGGGAAGGAGATATTAACCATACTTCTGTTATGCTAACAATGTCTATCTGAAAACAGGTTGCAGATGTTTCTATCCTATAACACTGAATATATTCTTGAACATTTCCTCCTATGTCCCACCTTGTCGTGTATAAACCCCAAATTGTTTCCTGGAGATAAAAATGTGATGCTCTGTTCAAGCCATTAACCACAGTCATTCGTTATACTTTTTGAATTTTTATCCTAATATTAAAACCAAAATTCTTCAGATAGTACTCAACATACCAGAGTAAGAGCAACATGACGTAATGTAGTGGAATGCTGGAATATGGCCATGGATGTTTTTCATGGATGCGCGTGTGCGTGACTGCACCCAGAGGCTTCAAAACATATAGATAAGGCAACAAATAATTATTGAAAAATATGTTAAGGGTAAATTCTGCAAAGAAGAGGTCACCAAAATCCATTTACAGTGATTTACAAGAGTCATTGCAAGTTATTCCAAATGCGTGATGGCAGTTGCTGCTGCATCCTGTTATTTGGTCCAGCTGGCCCAGGTGGGGCCCGGTTGGTTTACGAAGCTTCTTCTCCTTTATAAATGAAATAATGATTTGAAAAAATTATCTTTTATTTCTTGGGTTATATTTGTCAGATGTTAAAATTAATTTATCAAGGGAAACATCAAAGCAATATTCTTTTTTAAAAGGCTCTGGCATGTGCGTAATGACAATTCATAGCCAATAAAATTATGATGGACTTGTTCATAACAATTCTGCTTAATTCTCTGCTTTGTGTTCATCACAGTAAATGCCATAAAAGATTATGATAATATATTAGTCATATTGCCCAACCCTAGCTTAAGGATAGAAAAAACTGCTTATAGAATAAGCAGACAAAAGAAGAATGTTTTGTATGAGGACGAAACGGAAAAGTAGCGTACAAAGAGGTCCACACCAAACACAAAAAAGAATCCGTTTTTACCGTAGCAAGCGCTAATGTTTTTCCTCCATATTTATGTTTTTCCTCATTGTTAAACAACAGATGATATTATTTTAGTGTGATATGCAGGGCCAGTTCTTGACATAGGCCTAGGGTGCCAGCTGCTGAGACAGCAGACAACGGCAGTAAAAAAAAACAAAAAACAGAAAGAAAGAAAATAGAATTGAATAAATAATAGCGTAAATGTGCAGTTCCGACTGGCACCCTTTTTGTCATGCTCTGCATTGAAAATATCTACTAGTAAGACTAGTATTAGTAGTACTAAGCAATATGTCATATTTGCACAGAAATATAGAAAAGTATTTAGTGGTTAAAACATTTATATCACATCTAAAAATACAAACGATATATTTCATCATTCTATTTAACCCAGCATTTAAAGTCTTAGAATTGTTACGTTTTACAATATTTGTGTTAAAGAACAAAATAAATATGTTCCGATCTATCATACACGACTATTACCTTGAAAAAACTAAATTAAAACTAAATTAAAGTCTCGTGAAAAATTAACTTTATTGTTGCAAAGATTTGCCAAGCATCAGAACGTCACGTGTGCCGTAAAAGCTTTTACTACACACTACACGCAGGTGTTTTTTTTGTGCCAAGTCTACTGGCAGTTAATAGACTTCTTTCACATCTTTTTTGCACATTTTTAAGTGTTCAACAACAAAGGGCTTTACATAAATATGCCAACATTACACAAATGGTCAAATAAAGCCCTGCAGACAATAATAAGCCATAACCATAAATCTAACAGTTTTACACGAATTCATCCACTTGTTTGTCATTAAATGATCCAGAAACACTAAATAACAGTTAATCTATATAGGATGCTACCTCCGGCTACAGCTTATGCAAGACAGACACACCAAGGATTTGATGGGAATGAACCAGTAAATGGAACAGGGAAGGAACTTAAAATAATATCATGTACAAGTCATCAGTTTGGACAAACTTACTTAGATATTTTGAATAAGAATCTGTTTACAAGCTACAATATAAATTTTATAGATATGTAGTTGTGTACATATCTAGGCTTTCCCGTCGTAAGACCTATTTTCGAAGCTGCTCTTATCCTGGCAAACACCTGAAGATGCTTAAAGAAGATCTGAGCAGCAGTGGGACAGCTAATGGAAAAGTGAAGGTTTAAAAGTAAAGTTGTGACGGTTCAAGAGATGATGGAGGGAAACATACAGATTAACAAGGCAGTTGGAAATTAATTGACAAAGCTCTTTCTCAAAAATGTTGCATCCAACATGTAGTTACATGTAGTTGCTTTAAAATAATGTAATCTAACACATCTTTGCAAAGAAACTGCAAACCTCTGTGTTTGTTCAACACTTTATAATGTATCCAATAATAGTGTATGTTAGGTATGACTAGGCATTCTGTAACAATTAGAATGCAAAATGTTTCTGTAGCAAGGCTAGGTATGATAATTAAAATTATTATTATGATTATAATCATAATCAAAACAACATAATTGAAACATAGTTTAAACATTTAATATGTTTAAACTGAAATTTTTAAAAGTTCTGCAAAGATTATGAATGTTTTGCATTGTTTATTGTAAACATTATTCAGGATCCAAAGAAAGGCTTTGCTGATTCACTTTAACAGTTGCCGGAGCTAACAAGAGTAAGGACAGAAAATAAGGATGGTAAGGTGTGACAGTGATGATGGAGGTGGGATGAGCGTGCTCACTTGGTTGTCTGCCGAGAGGCGGGGCATGGAGAGGGTCCGCCCATGCCCATCCATTGGGTGACAGGGCTCAGTGTTGGAGTACCCGTCCCGCCCCATCTCCCTCATCTCTACAGTCTGTAAAACACAATGAGAGGGGGGGGGGGCGTGACCACTGTCTGCTGAGGGAGTGGACGCTGAACTGGTGCTGGCTCCTTGCTCAACCAAGGGAGGTGGAACGACATAAAACTCAATAATCTTTTTTCAGATTTTTTTTTGCAAACTTAAAAATTTTGTGTATTCATTTATACAACAGAAAGTTGCATAAATTAGCTGTTGCAACCTTTGCAGTGTAAAAAAAAAATACATAAATAAATAAATAATGTCTTAAACATTTAGATAAGCCCTGTATGGATAAGATACAAAGTCTTGCCAAAAAATTCATTTCCCTTAAATTTTTCCAAATTTTCTGACATTACAACCGCAAACTTTATTGTGTTTTTATAAGGGTTTATAATTGATAAATACGGAGTGGTGCATGATTATGAAGTGAAGAAAAACAACACAGTATTTTTTACTTTTTACAAATAAAACACTGAAAAGTGTGATATGCATTACAGGTGCGAGTATTTAAGGGCATGGCTCTATCATATTTGCTAGAGCCTTAAATATTTACCCAATACTTTTTTTGCAAAATATCTCTGTTTATATCTTCAAGTATTGTGGCTCAAGCTGCAAACTGTATTGAATCGCAGTCGTTATCACAATATCAGTATGTACAATATCAAAATGACATAGGACTGCTTGGATGCAATATTTGGTAGTATGCTATATTTTAACTGTCATGCATTTTATGGTAATTATGAACTACTTTGTTCTGTCTATTGCAGAAAATCCCAACAAAATACATGTTGGTAATACCATGGCAAAATGCAGAAAAGTTCAAGGGATATGAATACTTTCACAACATGTCTGTGCAAAATCTTTACATTATAAACCATGTGATGTCGTTTAATGTATACCGCTATTACGCAAAAATTCAACCAATAACTGAAAAAATTATTTCTAGAAACAATGAAACATTTTGACATAAAAAGCTGCTAGATGTTTCAATTTACAACAGAATTACCTAATATTATATTACTATTAAATGTGTTATTAAGACTTAGGAGAGAAAAGTCTTTTAAGGCATATTCTAGATTAAAAAAAATCAACCTTTGTTCATAGGTCAGATATTCCAAACTAGAGATGAATCTTTGGGGCATGGGAGCACCAACAGACAAGTAAAAGCAAGGTGCAGCACAGAGGATGAAGGTGTACATTGCAAAACATGGCTGCCAAATCCAAACCAGCAACTCAAGGGGAGGCAGAGGAGTGAAGAGGCAAGGCTAGGAATTAAGAATAGGATGAGAATAAAGAAACAATGGAGATACAGACTATGCTTGGGAATTTAATGAAGAACACGGAAGATGATAGGCCTATGGAAAGTTTGCCAAGAATCTATTCCTAGGAATGTTGGTATAGAAAAGTTTAGACTCCATCTTCAACAAAGCAATAAGACCGAGGACAAATATATGCTGCAGGCTTATGGAACATGTTTAAAAAAGACTGCATGGGAAAGGAAAACATTTATTTTCATACCTTTTAACACAATGTATAATTTTGTCCATTTCTGTAAAGCTTATTGTATATGTTGCAACAGCAGGAATCCTGAGCAGGATTTCCGTATCTGGTAAAGTTAAGTTACAGTATTACCCCAGTAGCTGATCCAAGGCGTAAAAGGTGTTGTTCGAAAATAACTTTTACTTTGCTTTACAATGCGTTACTATGTGTTACTAGGTTTGGACGCATCATACCTGGGGATTGTGGCGGTTCGCATGGATGTCGTCAGGGTAGGGTTGGTCCGGGCTCCAGTTACCAGTCTTGTGGAACATTTCCTGTGCTTTAGCCGTCATCCACGATTGGCTTTCAGTCAAGCCACCTTCAGGAGGTCTGGCATCCAGACACACATATAAACAAAAAATCAACTACAAATTTAGGTTAAGCTTGGATAAATGGTTACTTTCCCCTTAAAGTCGTACAACATATTTAACCGATTTGTAACATGAACATCACTGTTTCCAGTCCTGAACAATGCAATTAAAGCCCTGATTGGGGTATCCCTAAAATGAACTGTCTCCTCTGCATTGGTTGCACAGTGCTGTGAAACATTATGGGGCAACTTAAAAGATTTATTTTGTTTTTGTAGGTTTTATTTATTTATTATTTTGTCACATTTTAATGTTTCAGGCCATCATAAAATGTCAGAGAAGATTTAACTGAGCAATACAAAAAGCAGTTTTAAAATGATGACTTCATTTACTAAGAGAAAAAGGCTAACCAAATCAATGTGGCCCCGACTGTTGAATTTTAAATTAAGTATGATTAATTACACTTTGGGTTAGAGTTCACTGGCCATACTTGATCACTAAAAAACTTGTACAATCAAGAAATTATCTAAATAGATCCTGAATTACAATATGAAGTAGGCTTGCAGATCTCGAAAGAATACACCATGCCTTGATCTAAAAAAAGTTACTGACATCTTTTAGCCAGGTAAAGGCTACTGAACCATTTCTACAGTTTCTCATCTCTAGCAAACTACAGTAAGAGCCATCCATCCATCCATTTTCTATACCCGCTTCTTCCATACAGGGTCGCATGGGAGCTGGTGCCTATCTCCAGCAGTCTACAGGCGAGAGGCGGGGTACACCCTGGACAGGTCGCCAGTCCATTCCATTGCAACAAAGAGACATACAGGACAAACAACCATGCACACACTCATTCACACCTAAGGGCAATTTAGTGAGATCAATTAAGCTAACAGTCATGTTTTTGGAGTGTGGGAGGAAGCCGAAGTACCTGGAGAGAACCAACTCATGCACGGGAAGAATATGCAAACTCCAAGCAGAAAGACCCCCGGCCAGGAGTCGAACCCAGGACCTTCTTGCAACAGGCAACAGAGCTACCAACTGTGCCTCCGTGCAGCCCACTGGAAGAGCCATTATTTAAAAAACCAATGAAAAAAACAACAACATGGAACAGTGGTGAACTTTCCAAGGAGTGGCTGTTCAACCAACAACTCATCCAGGAGGTCACAAAGAACACAGAACAATATCTAAACCACTGCAGGCTGCATTGAACCCAGTTAAGGTCAGAGACCATGATTCAACAATAAGAGAAGGACCAGGAAAAGATGGCCTTGGTGGGAGGGTTCCAAGGCCAAAATCATTGCTGACCAAGTAAAACACAAAGGCCCATCTCACATTTGCCAAAAAAACATCTTGTTGATCCCCAGGACTTTTGGAAACACATTTGGTGGACTGATTAAAGTGGTTTGTTGGAAGCTGTGTGTCCCATGATCCCTGGTGTAAAACTAACATAGCATTACAGAGAAAGAAGATCAAACCAACAATCAGACATGGTGGTAGTAGTGTAATACAGGATGACTTGCTATACTTAATGGAACCATGAATTCTGCTCCCTACCAGAAAACCCTGAAGGAGAATGTCCAGCCATCCGCTTGTGGCGTAACCATAAACAGACCTTTCATCCTTGAAAACGTCCCATTTGGTTGAATTAAAGCAATTGTACAAAGAAGACCAAATTCCTCTACAGCAATGTAAATGATTCATTGCCAGTTATTGCAAATGCTTAGTAACAGTTGTTGCTGTTACGGGTTAACAAGTTTGGGAGACAATTAGTTTTCACATTGGGCCAGGTTGGTTTTATTATTTACCTTAATTAATAAAATCATCATGTGAAAACTGCATTGTAATTCTTCCAAAACACTTTTTCATGGTGCTGTTTTTTGTGCAGAGAAGTTCCTAAATATCACATTTCTCAAAATTCTAATTTTACAAAACAATCTTATTAATAAGTGCTGTGAGTACTTTTTAAAGCTGAATCCAACAGGAAGATGTAAAAAAAAAATATTTGTCTATTTAATACCTGTTTTGTGATAACTTAGAGGGGATTTTACGAATCTCTGTGAATATTTGATCCAGATGTGTAGCACCTGGACAAATGACAGCTGATTATTCCAAAACATATTAAAAATGTTTCACAGTCTACAATCCAAATATGCAGAAAACCAAAAATCTTAACTGGCTGATGAAAATTAACATTAAAACCAGCTGTCTAATTTAAAGTTGGTTTCTTTTTCACAAAGAAGTTCCGACTAGTAACAGCACTGACTGAACCTTTAGGGGTTTTTCTGAGGAGTCAAATATGGGTAGTTAAACATTTTTAATTTACACTTTGAAACCTGTATGCCTTAGTGTACTGGTTTGGCTTGCAATAGATGTCATCAAATCAAATTGGTATATATGGATCTTCAAAACTAAGTGAAAACCTCAGATTCCTGAACTTTTTTATAGCTCAATGCTGTACACAGCTGGTGTATGGGTTTGACTACAGGCGAATGTACGCTTTTGCAATACATTGATGCTTTGAGGGAATTGTTGCAACCATTCTTAGCTGGGTGACATATCTCAAAGTCCTCTGTGAGAATATCCGGAACCAGGTTTTCTTGGCAACAGAATTAAGACGTTTTTATTTATTCTGTTTGTAGTCCAACTGTTATGCCTGATCAGGACTGTCTGTTTTTTAAATGGGAGCTACATTCTCCATGCATTTCCGCATTGTGTGTCATGTATAAACCTTTCCCATTTGTTGTAAAAAAAAAAAAAGTTATGATAGAATCATGTTTTGGGCAGTTTTAGGAAACATTAATCAAGCTAGTGGTTTCAGACACTCTACCTAGATAAGCAAATGTAAGATTTTTCTTTCAACACCTTAATCCACTTCAAGGCAGTACACTCAAAAAGTCCCTATGCCCAATTTACTTATCCAGTCTACTCACATGCTGTTGATGTTGTTTGGCTGAGTGCTGGGGAGACCATTCTGGCCTTGCCCCCCCTGGCCGTCAGTGCCCCCTCCCTCAGAGGGTGGCTCCATGCGCTGAAACATTAATGGCGTTCGGTTCTGTGTGAGATACATGACATGGCCTGCAGGCTTGCATCAGGCACACTCACGGGGGAAAACATAACGACACAAACACAGGATGCACTCGCAGCATGCACCCACATGGGGGCGCCATTAGCAAGCACATGGCTGTGGATTTCCAAGGTAAAGCTGGCCACCAGACAACTGATCTGAGATCTTCTGTCCACCCTAAACAACAATTAAAGAAGAATGGAAATGAGTTGTTTTGCAACTTGTTTCTTTATGTTCAGGGAGTGAGCTGATCGCAGATCTGCGTCACTGTGGAACTTCTACCTTAGGAGTCTGATTTAAGATTGCACTTAATTCACACATTTTAGAGCACATTACCATATGTATATAGCACTATGACAGAAATAAAATGTACCCAGAAATTAGAAAAAATGATCATTCTGTTTATTTGTCGTCAGCCATACTTTCTGAGTAACATGAAATTTGGTGGAAGGTTGACATTCGATTTAAACTACTTGTGCAACAAAAAATAGCTCATTTGCTTCAATCAGAGTGTTACCAGCATAGATCGTAGTTAGCCTTCACAGTGGTGCAAGGGGTGCTTGCTACCTAAATTTGTTGGCTTATGAGTCCAGTAATGCTCCAGAATGAAGTGCACTCCATTAAGTCTTTCCTTAAGTCACTATGAAAGAAATTCATCCTTGGAAAACACACTCATCCAATTCTATTTTATTGTGTTAAACAAGTAGGTGTCCCCATCAAACTGTTTGTTGTCTTGATTATTTATTGTTTCATTTATTTTTTTTGCACAAAATACTTCTAGCAATGATATAATATAAGATTAATGTCTATTATGCTGAAATTTACAATGATTTTGAGTGGTGAGCATGTTTTGCCGGGTATGTGGGTGGGCAACCTATTTTTATTGCCTTTATTTTTAAAGTTGAAACTTGTTTACACATACGGATTTTCAAGATACAAATTTGCCCCTACAATCTATGTATTATTCTACCTTTACAATGACATATAGTGGTTGCTCTGGTCTTTCTGTGTTAAGCTCACTGCTCTGCATGCTGTGCACTGTTCATATGTCTCATCCTGGGAGAACTGCCTATAACTAAACCTCGATAGTCATTAAGTTTTACAAAATTTAAAGCAATGCGCTATGCTGATGAAGCAAGAGAACTACTATATCTTTTTTAAGTAAACAGGAAATGCACTGCAGTATTTTTCAAGCCAAAATATCAATGAATCTTGACAAGGAAAGAGCGAAGATGCTAGTGTTGGCCTAGCAACAATATCAAGACATCAACAACAGGAGAAAAATGTGAGTTTATTTAAGATTGTAGACATTTGTGTAGAGTCAGAAATATTCTTGGAAACAATTGGTAAAGTTGTGCATGTTTAAGTTGATGCGTTTTCTTGACTTTAAAGTGGCTTTCTAAACCTATTTAACCTTGGTGTTGGAGGATATTCAGGCTGATCGTTTGAAACTTCTGCTTAGGTTTAATATATGTTGTGGTCAAAAAAGTGGATAGGCAGGACTGTGAGATATCACAGGGTCCCAATATTATAGTAGTAAAATAGATACAATATAGTCTGTTATTGTATTGCCTATATGATACATTGATTTTAATGAAACGTTGGACTGGGATTAAATGATGCATTTTGTAAAATGGCTTGACTTGGTATCAAGGACAAAATGCCCTTATTGGGAAATCCCTACTGCAAATTTCCTCTTTCTGGCCTAAATGTCTTTTTATTTCAATCTTTGATCAGGAGGCAGAAAAGAAATCTGACACAAGGCTGGTTTACGAAGAAAGATTTGGTCTAATTCAGTTTAGCTGTCAATGAAATGTTATATCTCCACAGGCTCATCTTGCAACACCCAGAGCCAATTAAAGTCATTGTCTATGACTTAATGAATAAAATAGGAAATCAACAGCTAACATCAACAACACATGTTTTACAAGATCTTTAAGAAGTGGCTTGGATAGACATTTTTGGTACTAAATAGAATATGGGGACATAGGACAGAAGAATCTTTATTCAACTTTCCACCAATATCACAAAATAATGAAAAACATTTAAGAGGAGACAAATTGACGTCTCCACTGTATGAGTTATAGGTGAAGGTCAACCTGGACCAGCCACAGACGAAGAGCTTGATAATTACGATTTAGTATTAGGGCCATTGTAGATCAAAGAAACAAAAAATATGCAGCCACAGTTGAGTGAATTTCTGTCAAAAAATCATACATTTCTACAGTAATTTCACATATTTACAAGAAAAAAAACATGAAAGTTATTTCATGTCGAAAAGTGGTAAATTTCCAAGAAAAAGGGGATAATTTTCCATGAATAAAGGTATAGATTTAGTATATTAAAACTAGGGTAGGCACCAGCTTCCCCGCGACCCACTATGGAATAAGCGGTAGAAAATGACTGACTGACTGACTGAAAACTAGGATATTCTCTGACATTGTAAAGTCAGAATAAAACCTAAAAATCTATAAGAAAAAAAAAACAATCAGACGTTTTCTGTGATTATGAGGTCAGACAGCCTAGAAAATTTCTGGCATTTTTTATTGCAAATTTTTCATGAAAATTTCTGACGTTACAATTTTAGAGAATATCTTAGTTTTAATATCATAAATGTATCCCTTTAATTATGCTTTATTCCTTGCAAATTTCAGATTTTTGGGGGGAAATTTACATTTCCATGGTGGCATTTTTTTTTTTTCTTTGACCTTCAATGCTCCTTATACTCCATCTCGGATAAGACATGGTTTTATCATCGTCCAGATGGATAAAAAGAGACCATCAGTAGGACAGAGATGGGAGACGGGCAGACAACAGACTACAAAACAAAAAGCAAGAGATATTAAAAAGTAAACAAAAATTAAAAATCTGACCCACAACTATATAAGAAGACAGTTGGGATTTCCTTTAAGGGATGTAATGCCAGAGAGGGAATGGATGTAAATAAGCCTGATGAACAAATTGCTAAAAAAGAATCCACTGTTCATTGTTAAACTTTGTCTTTTAAATTCAATTACAAATGCATTTCTATTACACTTAATTTGCCTCAAGCTAAAAATACCACCACTGACCAGTCAGCACTTCAGCTTGTAGCCGAGGAGACTAAGACATATTGGTGGATAGACATTTACTTACTTCTGACATAGCTGATTTCTAAGACAGTTATATGTATTCATACATTGTAGTTTATGTTAAGGCTTTCATTCCACTGTATGGTTTTAACATGCAATATTTAATTCTTAATACTGCAGCACGCAGGTTCTTGCTATCTGGTATATAGTGGTGTATTGATGTTTTTACCAGTTTTTGAAGGTTCTGTCAGAGGGACAGAGATGGACTCAATTTTCATACATAGTAGTTAACACTTGCCCTGCAGGCTGTATCTTTTTATTTTTTTTAAAGCAAAAAAAAAAAAAAAAACTTAAAAGAAACATCATCTTCGACAGGTCTTTCAGATTTGCGATTATTAACTTAAAATTGAAAACCTAATGTTGAAACAAAAAAACACATTCTTCTTATTAACTTAAAGGAAAAATAGACACACATTGTCATACACCACAATCAGCTAAACGGCACCTTTTCTAGTCTCGTATTTTTAAAGTGGATTCATCCTTTGATATTGTTAATATAATATGACTGTGGATGACAGAAGAAAGTAAAGTGAGATGATGTAGAAATAAGTAAAAGACATGGTGTAATCCTTGTAGAATGAAAGTTTAAGGACATACCAACACCTTCTGAATTTGCAATATCAAACATCATGGAAAACAACGTTTAAATGAAATTGGACTAACATGCTCTCCAATTGTCAATGCATTGCATTTGCAGAACAGATATGTGAGTAAATTTAGGTATGATCAGGGGTCTGCAACCTGTAGCTCCACAGCCTCATGCTCTCGTTTTCGTTTAAATAGCAATGCTGAATGCTAGTTTTACTGTGTACTTTTTGCATCATGTGTATTTAGTTTTTGCACCACAATTACGTTTCCAAAAAGAGGATTGCTTTGCTTTGGGCGGCTGTGTGTGTGTGTGTGTGTGTGTGTGTGTGGGTGTGCATGTGTGCGAAAACACCATAAATAAATGCGGTGCACAGCTTCCGAGCATTTGATTTAGCAGCAGTGGCTAAATGAAGGACCAGTTTAGTTAACAAGTTATTATTTCTTTAACTCAACTTGTACTATGTGTATCTTTTTATTCTGACATGGTAATTGATATTTTTCACATATTTGATTTAAATAGCCGAGGGTCAAACAGAAGGTAAAGCTTTCCGTAGTTGTTCAATTAGGTAGCAACTGGAGACTCTCAATGGAAAACGGGAAGGGTAAACATATTTCAGTGAAGCGGCTCTTTTTTATAAACTTCCTTTTGTCATAGAACCTGAAATGTTTGTATCTTTTTGGAAATCACAGAGTTAAAGTAAAGATCCACATTTCCTTAATCAGAGTATGCTATTTTTAATATCTCTACAGTATTTTATGCTGTAACGTTTTCCTGCACAGTATCTCTTAATCTTATTTTCTTATTTTTATAATTTATTTATTTATTTTCACCTTTGTGTGTATTTGCAAGCTTCCATTTGCCTGTCACTTTGCTGCTGGTTCACCTGAATTTCCACACTGTGTAACAATAAGGGATATTTCTATTCTATTCTTTAGGGAGTACACACAACTTACAGTTACAAATGCTAACTGTGCTAATTGCTAACATAAGATGCTAAAGGTAGTATCATATGATAGCATCTTAAAGATATTTAAAAATGTAACTCTTTTGATAGTTTTAGAGCGTTGATTTGTGGCTTTAAACAATCTTAAAACAGTGATTTGGATGATGAAGGTTGCAGGCGCCTGACAGACTGATCCCATTTCATGAAAATCCAGACTTGTTGCTTGGAATCAGGAGGCATCACAAGAGTGGAGAGATGTGCACAAAGTGGACTACAAATATTGACACAGTGGGAAGCGAGTGCATCTCATTGCCATTCACTAACAGGAAGGGAGGAGCACTGACAATGAACAAAAGGTAAGGCCATGTGGTATCATCATCATCATCATTTTAAAAATTAACAACAAAAAACAAAACAAAAACAGAAAAACAGCAGTTACCGTCAGAACAGAAAAATAAAGAAAATCTAAAGTAGTAAGAAAAGAAAGGGTTGCGACTAATTCGAAAAGGGTAACTTGCAAAGATTAAAGGACACCAAGTGAGCAACGTGATGCTCACTTGGTGTCCTTCAACATGCAAAAGAAAGATAGAGCATCTACTTAGAGCAAGGAAAGGGTGGTTGAAAAGGCATATTAATACCATTTAAATATGTGATTTAATGCTTCTTTTTTTATATTTACAAATAAAAAGTGCATTTATTCAAAAGCACAGAAGTATGCTACAGAGATGGCTTTCTCCAGGATGCCTAGCGGGGGTCTACCTGTTCCTCTTGCAGGGCCTGCAGCTTTTTGGTCTTGCTCTGTCTGTAGTATTCCATGATCATCATGGCAGCGTAGATTTTGCCCACCGTCAAGTCTGTGGCTGCTGAAAAAATGACAAGTTACCCTGGAAGATTAGACCCGAGCGAGATGGGACCCTGAGCCATGAGGGGAATGGGAGTGGGAGACAAGACACAGAAACACAGAGAAATATACAACAACATGCAAAATACACCAGCAATGGTGGCAGCTTAGCCTTTTTGAACTCCAATAGGATCTTAGTTTTCAGTTTAAAAGGTAAAATCTCATCTACAGGTTGGGTGGTAAAGAGTACATTGAATGTTTCACCCTCAATAATGTTTATTTCTTTTATTTCTTAAATGAGTCAAAAAACATGGCCTGTGCCAATCTGGGAGATCCAACTAAAACACTGTTAATGTAATACTCTAGGACTTTTTAATTAGTGATTTATGACTTGTATCCTTGGGGTATAAATATGATGTGGCACTATTTAAAATGGTAAAGCAAATGATCTTGTCATTAGAGTAAGGTTGATGTTTTATATGCTGATATTTCTAAGTCAAGTAGTGGTTACAAGAAAATAGATACACACCTAAACTTGACAATGTTCACAGTCAGAGCAATGACAACACACACAGTGAGTAGGATAGTAAGGAAGCTATACAAAATACACAAAAAACACCAAAGCTTGCTGTTAGAAAACTGTAGCTAAAATGGCATCTAGGGGTCATTAAGTCTCCATAACAACCATTACTATATTACTATTTACATGGCAAAAAGTTGATGAAAAAGGCATACCAGGAAAATTTCATTTTTGACTTACCATCACAAATGTAAATGTGTGGCGTTTGGTAAACAGTACTATTACTTTAACTAGAAATTTGGGTCTGTTTCTGGTAAATGAGGTATCAAAAATCTCTAAGCACTCCTGTTAGAAAAGTGTAGCATTGCTATAATGTTGCAAGATGCTATTTTAATTAAAGATACATTTATTTTAAGGCTTTTTACATATCTTTACCAGTTGTGCCAATCTTTGTGGAGGGTGCTGCTACCAAGCATTATTAGGTTCTTTGTTGTTCTGAAAGAATCCTAATAACAACCGTAACCATTGCTGGTGTGCAACAAACACAATATTACAACACTGTACAGTTATTAGCACAGTGAAGCTTGTAGTCTTTTCACAGGCAGAGTTTGTACTTAATACTGTAGTTAACATTTTCTTTTTACTGTAAAACTATATTGTTAAATTTTCTCAAGGCTGAGGACAATTTAGCCACCTCACTAAGAAACACATAGACACAGTAGATTCCTAGAAAACAAGAGCTACATTTTTTTCTAAAAACTCCAGCTATATAGTTTCAGAGTTTAGATGGAACACAAAAAAACATTTAAATCAAGAAACATATTGAGCTTTGTCTTGATTGTTTCACTGTGTAGCCAACATTGTTTCCAGTTTTCACAGTGGCGTGGCTGGAAGTCCTCCATATTTAAACGGTATTTGACATTCTTTACATTTATAGAAATCTCTTATTATTATACTTATTGTCATCTTATTATCATGCTTTTACTTAGCTTTTAGCCGAACAAGTAGACTATACCAATAAACATGCAAGATAGTAGTATGTTTAGCTCATTTTAGCAATAATACTAAACAAATTAAAAGGTAGCATCGCATTCATTTAAAATTAGCAGCTTAAAGCAGCTTATCATACGCTTCTTTATTTTCCTGTAGTGAAAAGACTTCTATAGAGGATCTTCTATAGCAGGCACCCCTGATACCAGCACTGAGTGAGTGGATAGAAAGCTAATCAGTGTGTGTGTGGGTTCATTATGTGCCTCTGAGTAAATGCAACAATACTTGCAGTCTGGATGCTGTTATATAACAGGCTGTAAAAATGCCACAGATGTAATATATTTTGAATAACTAATTGGTAACTTAATGTTACAAAAAGTGCTTATCTTAGTTCATGTTGTCTTTAACAACATGCAAACCATAATACAAAACTAAATAACTTCTTCTTCCCAGTAATTAAAAATTTACACCTAAACTCAACTATTAGGAGATGTTGCATTTATTTCGAGTCTTGTATGACTTAATTCCTTTCAGCGTATTAAACTTTATTGTTTGGCTCAATCATTGTGAAGCATGAAAATATATGACTGTAAGGCTTACCATACATCCACTACCACTTCCTACATCACTAAAAACCCTGAACTTCTGCAGCTTGCTCAATGAAACCATATAGGTGGGCCTGATGTTCCTGCATGATTTGTAGGTATTTTTGCACTGCTGTTATTGTGGGCAGGTTCAGAAAACTTCTTCACACACCCATTTTCTGATATAGGTCTTATACAATTTAAATATATATCTATGTGTTCACTCCTGGACTAGAGTGGTGGTTGCCTGTAAGCTGATGAAGTCTTTGTTTGACTGCATAACTATGATTGACATATGTACCATGACGATTTCACAAGAATACATATACCAGTACATCCTAAGTGTCTTGACAACAAAGTTAACATCACTTTGGGCAGCAACTTCTTTATACCTCAGATTAGACAGCACTGTATGATTAACTGTTGGATGTATGATGTATGACCTAAAAATAATTAGTGTTTATGTTGCATACGTCTGATCAGGAGGTGCAAAGCACTGAATGACACTGACTGGTAGAAGCTGTCCTCTTGGTGAGTCGGTGATCGGACACAGATACAATACACCACTATGCCAACCATGAACTGTTTTCCTGTAACTTACCCTTGTGTGGAGTAACCAGCAGGTCCAGAGTCTTCTGTGATAAATTTGGCCAGATAGCCATCATCTCCTTTCTCAGCTCTGCATCCATCTGGTGCTTATCTGCACCGCCTAGGTTAGTCCAAGACCGAGTGTCCACATACACATTTAATATTTGCACACACAAGCATACATCCCATTAGCACAAATTAAAAATACCTATATAAACCCAAAGAAAGTGGATACAAAAGGGGGGCAAAATACCACAATTTTACTAAGGGAATATGCATATCAATTCTCACATGTACACATTCACCCAAAAACAAAAAATCAGTTAGTTTGTTTCAGGCAGAGATGTGATCTACAACATTTTAGTTAAAGAGAAGCAAACAGAAATCGCAATGCGATTTCAATCAGATAGATAGTTTATTTTGAACAAAAGTGCATCCCAATAAATGAGATCAATAAAATGTTAATTTATTTCAGAAATTCACTGACACAGTCTACAAGGATGATAAGACAAAAAAGGTGTGTGGGGGACTACACCCTTGAAAAAGGTGTTGAAGTGTGTGTTGTTGCCCTGAGTATAAAGGCTGCCTTTAGGCCACCAGGCCTCTCACAACAGCCTTTGTGTAAAGCTGACATCAAAGAGGATAACTGGCCATTTGCCCACTTGGTTAAAGAACTACTTTAACCTTGATAGGTACTTTCAAGAGCCATCAAGGTTGTCCTTTCTGGTCAATCATCTTTGCCATGCACTTTAAATGTGTCAGTGCCCCAGGTAACAGTGTAAGAAGATCAGTTATTTATATGCGAATGATTTCACCATCTTTACACCCATGATATCATTAAGAAGGTCCGAGGTGGCCACAAGCTTAAACGACGACATGGAAAACATCAGAGACTGGACTGATGCATGAAAGTGTCAGAGTCTGCTCTTCATCCTGCCTGCTGTTTACCTTCTTCCACCACTAAGGGCGCTGGAGCTGGGTCCTGAGTTCCTGACAGGTGCACATCATCACCTCATTAGCTGGAGGACTATATGAGGGCGGCTCCCCAGCACTCCTATGCCTGAGTGTTTTGACCACTGCGGTAGTGATCCCCTGGCCGTACCTTATAATCCTGAGCAGTAGTTCTCTGACTAATTGCCTGTTCTGTCTTCCTTGATTCCTAGGCCTGTAAGCCGAGCTCCATGCTGGAGATCCTCTTCGAACCATCTACAACTAATCTGGATTTTTTCCCTGGATCACTTTTTGCCGGACAGCCGCTCTTGTGTACCCTCCAGTCTGATCGTGTTCGACCTGCCCACTCTCCCATGGGACCCCTCTGGACCTCAGACCGCGTTGCCTACCTGCGCAGCAGTACAGCCCCAGACTCGCATCTCTCTCCCCCGGGCGGATCCATCCCACCTGAAAACCTGACCTCCGACCACGCCCCTCTTTGACTGAGTTCTCTGTTAATCGTGTAAATAAACCATCTTTAACCCACGCTTCTCTGTTTGAGTGTTCTCTCTGCATGTGGGTCAAGTCGGCCTTAAAGAAAACAATGACAGAAAGTTCAACTTTAAACCCATCAAGTGCAGTAATGATCATGTCTAGAAAGGATTTACTCTCAACCTGATGTCCTATTTAGGACCAGAGCGATCAGTCTGTGAGAGGTAGGAAATTCCAGGTCTGTATTTTGACAGCAAACTCAAATGGACCAGCCATTTAATATCTGCTAACATGCAGGACAGCACCACAGAGCATTATGCACACAGGTCAGCAAACTGTCCACAAAGCCCAGGTCAGGATTGTCATGGAGAACTCCTCTATTGCCTGGATCAATTGTTCACAGACCGCTCTCAGGAAGGTGGATTGCTTCCAAGCAAAGGCATTAAAGATCCTTGGTGTAGACAAAGAGTGCCCAAAAGTATAAAGCCATCACCAAACCGAGCCATTGCAGAGCAGTGCCTGTGACAACTGTTCTCTAGGTTATGCACACGTCCGACTGTCTAGCAAATCTGAAGGTACTACTAACACCAGCTCATAACTCCCGTGGACTACTCCTCTTTTAAGATGAAGGTAACTTTTACATTTATTTTAAAAATCAAAGTCCAAAAGTCCTGGGAAAACTTGAAGAAGCACAGAATCCAAATTGTTTGAGGTTCAGTGTGAATTTCTACAGTCGGTGATGATTCGGGGAGCCATGTCATTAACTATTAGTTTTCTGTGCTTTATAAAAAGTCACCACAGCCATTCACCAGAGTATTTTTGGGCACTTCATGCTCTAAAGGATCAATAAAGTTTTCATTATCCAAAAATATTACAATTAGGAGAATTATTGATTAAAAATATATTGCTCTGTGTGTAATAAATTAAAAAATATAAGTTTAATTTCTTGAATTAATTGGGATGCACTTAGCGAAACAGATGGTAGGTGAATAAATTTTAAGTCATACCCTTGGCAATCTTTATATCCAGTGCTGTCCTGATCAGAGCCATGAGGGTGGAGTTAAAATGAACTGTGTTGTCATCAGCAACGGGCAGATCCATGCGAAGGAGCCTCTGTGGAGAACCAGTCAGGATGAGAGGATGAGAAAGGTAGGAGTCCTCAATAAGGTGGGTTGTACCTGAATCTCAAGGATAGGGAAAGGGTAAGGGGCAGGGGTCGGGGTTGAGAGAGCTCCATAGACAACAGCCGGTTAAAGTTGGACTGGATTATTCCAAACTGTAAATCTTATTTCCTAAGGCACAAGTACAGGGGTTTTCAGTTAGTAATCTTAACTTGGGTCCTAAACGTCCAGCTGTTTCAGCAAAGGTTGATGTTTCATGTGTTAAGCATGCTATTCATGCTTTTCATGTCATAATTTTATGCAAGAGCATTTGCTTATTGGAACATAAACAAATTCATAAAAGTAAGTCCCGGTGTCTCCTGTTTCTCCAGTGATACTCTATGAGACAGCACAACTATCCAATGCTGCTAAGCAACTGTGAGAGCTCGAAAACCACAAAGGAAGAACAATCAGAGCCAAAATGGCATCCGACCCAACCTGTGCCCATGTTCCCTATATGTGTGAATGCTTGTGCGCATTTACACATTTCTGTTGTTACACACATATAGAATTATATATATATATATATATGTATATGACAGTTGACATATACCAAGGTGCCCCCCCCCACCGTCCACCCTCATCCAACCCTCTCTGCCCACTAAAACACTTATTTTTACAGACTGCAATTAAGAGATCTTAATTGTAGTCCTTTGGAGACAAAAACCAATTGACTGAAAAGCAAAAACAGTATCACTGGTGTATTCTGCATTTTTCAGGAGACAGCTATGGTTTCATTTAACCAAGGCACCTGCTATTGAGCTCCCCCTACCTGTAAGGAGGTTCCCTGTCTTCACATATCTATGCTTGGTAAAACAGATGGAGAAACCTGCAGATAGGACGAAACAAGCTAGGCCAGCTTGGGTTGCTTGCCGTACCTATCCTGACCAGCTGGCATCCATCAGATTTACCTACGAACATGAGCATTGGGCACTCACGATGGAGGGCACGACATGGCGGCGGGCTTGTGTACATGCTCCTGTGTTCCTGAGTGTATGTGAGTGTCGGACATGCCCAAAGCCAAGTGAGGTGGCAGGCAAAGGGCATCGGCCAACATTCACAGCGCTCAGCAGACAACTGCTTTAATGTAACCCATAGCCATGCAACAAAAAAAGTGCAAAAATTTTTACTAAAACACCACACAACAACCCCAGTAAAAGTCACACAAATGCAAACAAACAAAGCATGCAACATGCTTTCACTTCCCCCCAAAATCAATAAGCCCCAACTCATCCACCCTACCCACTACCCCACAACTTTAATCAAAACTTTTACATTACAAGCAACCGTGCATCCACGCAAAGAGAGTATCCTCAATTCACAGGAATTACCTTTTGGATTAATAAATCTTTTTTTTTTTTGCCACTACAATTTCACATTCATTGATCCTTTAATCAATGTCAAATTAAACATTAATGGTAGCACTTTAGGTCCTGTCAAGATCTCTCTCAATGCCAAACGGGTGCAATGTCTTAAGTGGGTGTCAGAACTAGAAGGGATCTGAGTTGAGGCATTGCCTTAAAAGGAGAAAAAACTTGAGGGACATCAAAAAGAGATTTATGGTATTTTTTTCTATTTTATTTTTGTTTTGGACCAACCAGACAATGGTAGTAGTATTCTAGGATAAGGGGAGAGGGATTATAAAGGGGGATGCATGATAGGGACAGTTAGTAGAGCTAGAGTTGGTCAATGTAGGACTGCTCATGAGATGTAGTTACAGATAAAAAGGGAAGGCGAGAATGAGGAGGGAGAAAGAAGGTTTTTTGGAAACACTTAAAAATAATATAAGAATAATAAAAAGATATTAATAATCTCAGGTTAAAAGAAAGTGTAAGTGTGTGTGTTGAGAAAGAGGAAAAGAGTTGCTGAAAATTACAAAACACCACACGTGATAAAGACAAAGACTAAAAACAACACTGACATAGGTTAAGAGGTCAGTTTAGGAAGTAGCAATAATCAGTTACTACAGTTTCCAGTTTTGCTAAGGGAGAAGCCTTGTGTCCACTAAGGATTAGATCAAGAACTTCCGACTGGGCATTGCAAGTAACAGCAGTTTGAACCTCCCCATTACTATTCCAGATGTCTAAATTCTAAGGACTTCTAAATGAACTTTTCTGTATAAAATGATAAACTGGAAAGCCTGAAATACATAACTTGAGAAACAGGCTAACCACTGTGGAGTGAAAACAGTGGACAGAACACAAAGTAGGAGTACAGTTGAAAAAATGTGAACCTGGGTGATAAAAGGGATGATGAAATGAAGTTGGACTGTGATGGTTCACAGACAATTAGTTACAGAAGTGGACAGCTGAAGAGTGACAGCGATTTAAAGCAAAAAAAAAAAAAAAGCAACAGCAATTAAAACAAGAACACCCAAGACTTTTCAGTAATAGGGAAAAGCAGAGCAAATTTTGAAAACATCCAATGGGAGGAAAGGAAAATAGAGGCAAAAATGAACATAAATGATAAAGAGAAAAAAGAACAGCAGTGCTGGCATCCAGATGCAATAAAAGCTAGAGACACTAAAGGGTGTCATTTTTGTTGAATCATTACAATAACAATAATAATTAGACAAGACTAAAAAACATGGCTTCAAACCATTTGTCAAAATCATATACATAAAAAGGGCCTATCTTGATAACCGTACATGTAAGCTTTATAAATCATATACATTTATTTAATTTAAAGTGAATAATCAGTAAAAGAATCATCAAAAAAAAATAAAAAAAAATGTAAAACTAAGAATAGAAAGCTGCAGTTCAAATTAAGTGTGTATCAAGTGCCTGATCTTCATTAGACTATTCTTGGCAAAGCCAACTAGTTTCCCTCCCCCAGAAAGCATGCCTCCTGCCAATTCAACCCTGGTCACCGCTTTAGGCTGTGCCATCAAATTTTCAGCCCAGACCTCCTTAGACACTTCAACCAGCACACTTAAGTCTCAGAGGGCTTAGCTGCTGATACCTCTTCTTCAGTCTTAGATGGTCAGGCAGATGTGTCAGACCACTGACACTCCCTGTAGTCTTTAAAGATACCCCTCTATTCTTTGGGAGTTCAAATGCCAACCCTCTTTAATTGTTGGGGTTTCTAATAGTGTGCCTCCTCTACCTCTACCAGGCCCACCCTTAATGCAACACGTCCTTGGCCTGCAGCTCCTCATGCTCCACCTTCCACTGCCTTATCACAAGGCTCCTCAGCCCCACCCTTGTCATAAGCCACCTCAATTTTAGCCTCTGCCTCATCTGGAACCAAGTGCCTCTGCCCTGTCAAAAGTTGCCTCAACCTCTTCCAAGTTTCAAGTCACTTTAGCTTTGTTTTGTGTCAGTTTTGGTGGCGACCTCTTCAGCTTCCAGGCTGTTGTCCAGAACATATTTGTTAAGTTCTACTGCATCCAGACCACCAGAGCTCCTTCATTGATATAGATGGCCACAAGCCCATCTTTCTGAGTTTGATCACACAATTTTGTGGTTTCCAGACCAACTTTCAGATTTCCTTCACCAGATCCTGTGTAGCATAGGCCTGGTGATAAAAGGGAATCTGGGATAGTGTTGTCATTCTTGGTTTTGAGGTTTATTTGAGATTTTATTGTTGTGTTAGTGAAATATTGTATTCTGGGTCACTCTTTGTTTGGCTATGTACAACTTAATCATTGTTTCCCTGATCGCTGCCTTTGCATGGTATTTATTTTTGGCAGTTTCCTCTTCTAGTCAGCCTTTCTTGGTTGGCTCACACAGCTCATTTCCCCTCAGCTTTTGTCACTCTATTAACTAGTCTCACCTCGTCCTCATTCTCCCAGCATTTATACCTGCTGGATTCCTTAGTTCACCTTCAAAGTCTCATCTACTATACCCGGTCTCCATGCCTGTTGCTTTCTTTGGTTTGCCGATGTTCCTGCTTTAGATCTTTGCTTGCAGTGCTGGCCTCTTAGTTTTTTGTTATTGGAACCTTCTGCCACTTTTTAATGTTCTTTACAACCCAACAACATATTCAATTTACTGCTAATTACTGAGCATCTTTAATCATGAAATCATGTGTTAACCATGTTGTTTTAGTGAACCTGGATGGCAGCAATAGGGAGATAGATCATGGTTTTATAGAAGAAGAGAGAAAGATGACAAAGACAAATTAAATGTTGAAAAGTTCAACCTAAAACCTGGTGGTCATAGCCTCAAAAAGGCGAGAATGGCCAAGTTTTCTGTTGTCTATAAAAATATGCAAAACAATATTAAAAATAAAAGTCACACCTTGATCAAAAAGGGCAACAAGCTACTAGGTCCAAAAGATTCTTAAATCTCAATTTCCTTGAGCAAAATTCTATTTGTAAGAATACAGGTGGATGTGGGCATGTGTTAATGCCAAATATTGTGTCATCCGCAGAAATAAGAGGCGCAGAAGACTGAAGACAGAAACCCTTACCAGTCCTTCTGTACCTGCATTGTAATCAGATAGTCAAACTGTGTGAATGTAACTTTGATTTATACATTCTCACTTTCACTGCTGTTCGTATGTTAGCACAGTAGAAGTCATCCCGATGAAAAAAATTACTCTGGCACATTGTGGCTTTTGTTATGTATACAACTATATGTAATATTGATGGAAATCAACAAGTTGCAGTGTCCAATTTTCCTTTTACCATGATAAGCAAAAAGAACATTTTTTATCTTTCTGTAATTAAAAAAAGGCATTCAAACATAATGTGGTTAAATACCATCTTTCATTTATAATTCTTATTTAGAGAATATATTTTTGTGCAACTTCTGCATTTATTTAGTTGCTAATTAAATAGGCTAAGGAATTAGCACATTAGAAGCTTAAATCAAGTCTAAAGTCTACTCTAAATCTTAATAATCCATTTCACTTTGCTGTTTATTTGAAACATAATGTTACATAATGTTTTATTTTGCTTAAGACTGTGTGTGCATATGAACATGTCCGTGCAGATTGCAGAAGGACTGGCAAGCCCTTCTACATTCCCTTACTTCTGCGGCATGACAGGAGCAAATAAAAGAGAGGATTCACTACCACTCCACTATCACTTTACGTGACTCCACAACAAAAGCCCATCCCTCCATCCCTGCGGTCGGAGAGAGAGAAGATAGGACAGCGCTCACCACCACCACCACCACAACCACCACTGACAAACAATGAAGAGTACACCACTGGGAGGAGGTGAGAGGGATGGGGAAGTGGGGGGGAGAGTGTGAGAACTAGTAGAAGTAGGTGGACAGAAACAGCGAGGTTGCAGCTGGTGAAAGAGAGGTTCTCCCCAGCGATGGGGAGGTGTAATAAGAGAAATGGGATTACGGGATAAAGATGGAAAGAGAGGAATGAGGGAAAGGAAAAAGGAATAAAGAGGGCTGAGGTGGCTGAGGAGGGTGGAGGGGTAAGGTGGGGGGCGAGTCTACCTTATAGGCGACCCGGGCGGGACACCTCTTCCCGAGGCCTAGCGGCGGACACATGTGTCTTAGCATCTGATACATGTCTGTGTAACTGATCCGGCCGCTGGAGTGGCCACAAAACACACACACACACACAGACAAAAACATACACACAGACGTCACATGGGCACATGCATTCAACACGCATACATTGACCCACAATAGACAAAACGAAGACAGACGACGTGAAAATGAAAGAAAAAAAACAACCAAGGGTAGGAATGGGGAGCATTAAGGGGAGACACACAGAGGTGTGTTTGGGGGCGGAAACAAGAGGAGGAAAAAAATAGAAACCGACAAAGGAAAGGAAGGGTGGGGGGGGGACAAATACAGAGAGGTTATTGTTTTGGTCACTGTGGAAATGTGGTTGCTGTGGTGAGAGAAAAGTGATAGAAAGAAAACGATAGAGAACAAGGGGGTGTTTTATGTCTCCTTTACAGTCTGGTATTTTCATAGAATTGTGGAGGGAGGAAGAGGAAGGTAGGGAGAAAGATCAGGATTAGGCAAGGAAGGGTTTAAAGAGGAGATGTCATTTATGTTAAGTTAGTTAGTGTTGTTTTACCATTCTATACGAGGTGAAAAGGGAAAAAGTTTTTGTTTTCTTTTGGTCTTTGCCCACTTTCGCTGCTCGGATAGAACTGACAGCGGGGCTTCTAGCAGGCAAAGAAAAGCGCCACTGCAGAAGTCGAAGTGAGTCACTGTTACAAGTCAATGCAGTCTGTTATTAAGGCTGCGTGTCCACCAGGAGTCTCCAAACACAGCTGCACTTCCAGATGTTCACGAAAGTCCTTCATGGAATTCTGAAGGGCTTTTAAACCAGATGTAGACTTCATTTCATGAATCACATTATCAAAAAAGTTCAGATGTATAGGTATCTAACATCCCTTTAAAGTTCCTGGTTTTCTTTAAAAGACTCTGACATCATTGGGCAGTTGATCTGGAAGAACAACAACAGCAGAGCTCTTCCTTATCTGGTTGGTGCAGAGCCTCAGCAGTCACAAACAAGCTTACTCTTTTTTGGCCATTAATTACATTGGAGATAATCTAATTGCTTTATTCACAACATTTTAAATGGCCACAGAATATACATATGTTATGATCAACAATTGTTCCCAAAAACATCTGTCAGCACAGATGGTTACTAAGAGGTTACTGGTGGACACAAAACCTCTAGAATCCTTCCTCTAAGTTACAAACACACACACACATACACCCTGCATCTTTTCGTCTGTCCTCTTTAACCAGCAATACAAACAGATCAGGTTTGGCCTTGTTATTCCAGTACACATAAATATACACAGTTACCGAGTGCAAATAGAAACCTGTTGCTGTAATAAGTTAGGTAAAAAAAAAATGCAGAGAAATTGAAAGCCCACTAAACAGATTTTAAGGCCCACTTTACATGGAGTATGATGGTACCATGAAATAAAGAAAAGGATCAGGTAAATATATGATCTGTGCAAAATCTTGAGGAGATTCTATGGGGTACATGAAAAATGCAGTGCATGCCCCAATTTGCTTGATGCACTGCAAGAGCTCCTCAATGTTTTGAGCAAGCACAAAACATCAGTGGTGAGGTCGTGGTGGCAGCTTATTGGAGTCACGGGTGTTGAGCAGAAGAGCCACATGCTCAAAAAAGATAAAAAAAGATATTAAAATGTCCCATGCCCAGGCCTCTTGCGCATAGATATCCCTAAGGAATATGTCTCCCAGCTGAGAAAAAGCACACACAACTCCAAACTGTGCATATCAGTTACTTTGAGCCTGAGGGAAGTTCTTTGACTGTCACACAGTCCAAAAGAAGTCCTGGCATTCTGTTTAGGATCGAGGAAGAAAAGGAGGACGGCAGGAGTAAGAGGAGGTGGATAAACTAACCAGCAGTAGTTTGTGGGATTTATAATATAATTTGACAGGAGTTGGACTGCACCTCATAAAAACAACTTGAGGTTTCAGAGCCCATTATGTGTTTAGCTTAGTGATAAGTAAACTACAAGACATTTGGATTTGATGTACATGATTTTTTCTGCCTGTACTGAGATATGCACACAGAGTACTGCACCAGGTAAAAATGGCACAATTGGAAGTGAACAGCACTCAGTACAGTAAACTCAAATTTGCATCTTCTCATGCTGTTGATGAAAATACTTGTATTATTTTTTCTTTTTGACAGCGGGAATGAAGCTCATGCTGGAAGTACAGAAACCTCTAAAATTTATATGGTTATACTTCCCTTTCACACTGAAATGTACTTTTCCAAATTAGTCGAATGAGGATTAATTTGAACAATTTTGGAGATCCTGGAGACCAGTCTTAATCCTGTGTTAGAGGCCCTAAACAGTAATGTAATGAATAAAGTAAATAACTTTATATTTACTAAATTCTCTCTGTTTTCTCAAAAGAATTTATCTTAAATAGTCGATTGTTGCTGTTTTTGATTTGATTTAACTGTTAGTTGCTTTAGCCAATAATACTAAATCCTGAGATTCAATCTCTACAGATAAACTTGTATTGTGCAATAACAAATTTTTTGATCATTGTATATAAGGTTGGGCAGATTCTAAAGAAACCTTGCAGCTTGGAAAGCCTGCAAAAACCTACAAAACGCTGGACATTTTTCATGTGATAAGTATTGCACACCTAATCACTATAAATTCTCACAAGGTGCTATAAACCAACAGTATGAACAGATATGATTGTTTAATAGTTTAATAAGTTGTATATTGTATTGCCTTAAAAGTCTTCAGACGTTTGTGATTCAATGACTTAAAGCTGTAGAAAACGCCTATGAGGCTCAAAGGTGAGAGTATCAAGACCAAACCTTCTCTGTGTATGCCGCAACAGGAACCCCATCTCTCTCACCCACACCCCAAATCAAACAGATCAATGCACATTGCTCAACCATTTTCTGCCCAGGCAAAAATTACACAGCAAGCAGAAAGAAAAGACACTGACTGACTAAAGTCTAAAGTATATTAACAAATTTAAAAAATAAAAATGTGAACAATAGTGTTTTTTTCCCCAGTGTACAATCAAAAGACATTAGCAAGTGCAGTGTACCACTTCATGCTTCACACACCATAATCAGTGTGTTTGTGACTGTATGCAAGAGAGTGTGTGTGCATTTCTGCATTGTCCCAAACATTCTCATTATCATGTCAGAATGCATAAACAACGCACCCCCTCCCAAAAAAAGGAATGATTCAATGGTAAAATGAGTTCAAAACAACTGGAAAATGCAAACCCAAACAGAAAAAGTCAAACCAATAGAAATGAAAAAGTAAGAAAGAACTTGTCTTAAAAGTAATAAAGAGCAACATTCATTCCAGTCTCTTAAAGGCGAGCAGGTTGCGTTTAAGTTTGTGCTTTATGGGTTTGGTCCAAACCTTGCAGGCCACCCTATGTGGGCATTTCTTGCCAAGGCCCAGAGGAGGGGAGATAACTCGCAATAAACTGTACATATCCTTATAATGTATGCGCCCACTGCAAGAAAAATACAAGGAGGGGAGTTAGGTAAGGGATCATACAAAATCCCAAAAAAGAAAAAAAAAAACAGAGTGGATGAAGAAAAGGAGGAAAAACAAAATGTAGAGAAGAATAGAGCTCTTATTTACGGAGAAAAAAAAAACAATCCAGGAGAACATAACAAGGAAAAGACAAAAAGGGGTGGGTCACATTTATGTCATTTATACCAATTATACCAATGACAACTTTATTTTACAATTAATAATTTTATATTTTTGCAATTAAAAAAAGGAGGTGGGGGAAGCTAAAAAAGGTCACAATTTGTTGGGATAACATTTTGCTTAGACTGTCTCAACATGATGTTTCATCATCCCACGTCTGCCATGAGTACTTTGTCCCATTTTGGGATAGGAGAAAAAGTTAGTGGTAAGGACAGAATAAAAATATTTATGTAATAGATATAAACAGTTGACATGTATAATTGCAATTGTATCAGCATGAGTCCTTGCCACTCACCAGGCAGCTGGGTCGTATTCAGCCCAAATCCTTACATATTCGTCCAAATGGTGGGGCCCAAGAATAGATGAGTCTCTGGTCAGGTACTCAAAATTGTCCATGATGACAGCCACAAAGAGATTTAGCATCTGGGAGAAAGGGAAAAAAACAACAAACTAGGTAAAAGACATTTTCTGGTTTAGGTTAAAAAGCAGTTCAAGTGGATAAATAATTTCTCACCAGGAAGGAGCAGAGGAAAATAAAGGAGACAAAGTATGTGTAGGCAAAGGTGCTGCCACACTCCTTCCCTGTATTTCCTGAGTCTGGGTCGCATTTTTTCTCTCCCAGGCACGCCAGCATGATTTCATGCCATGCCTCACCTGTAGCACTCCTGCACGTGTAAATACAGAGGAATAGAAAAAGTGAGCAACCAAGAAGGTATGAAAGTAGTCATCACTTTTATAATATAGCAGTAATATACAAGTGCATTTCACTTAACTGAATATCATTGAGCGAAATTCATATGTAGATCAGTTACACACAGAGTGATATTTTTCTAGTATTTATTTCTGGTAAACCTGATGATTGTGGCTTACTGCTAATCAAAAACCAAAGTTATGGTTTCTCAGAAAATTAGAATATTACATAAGATCAATGAAGATTATTAATACAGAAATTGTAGCTGACACAATCATGTGGATGACTGCTGACTTAACAGACACTGAAACTCTCCATGAGGAGGCTAAGCCACAAAGGTCATTGCTAAAGAAGTTAGTTGTTTACAGAGTACTGTAACCGAGTACAGTCATAGAAAATTGAGTGGAAGGAAAATGTGTGGTAAATCCAGCCATGATCGGATAGTGAATCAAAGCCCATTCAAGTGTTAGTGGGAGATTTACAAGACATTATATGTGTCAGCAATCAGTGCTTCAAGAACCAGCATAAACAGGTTCAGGACATGGGCTACAACTTTAGCATTCCTTGTGTTAAGCCACTCATGAACCAGAGATGTTGGTGCCTCTGGTGTATTACAAGGCTAAGGAGAGACAAGTTGTTCTTTTTTAATTGAATGATATTGAACAGTTCCTTTACTTATTGAGATGTATATTACCATAATAAATTTCATAAGATTATAGTTAGGGCAAATGTGAAGATGTTTGAAACATATAAACCCATATCTAGAGACACCACTCTATATTAATATTTATTCATAACTATCACACATCAACACAATCAAATAGAAAATGGAAACCAGTTCAGATACGTCTTACCGGAATAGCAGCATTAAGGCCATAATGAAAGTTCTGAAGTTGTTGTGCTCATCGATGGCACTTTCTTCCTCCTCGTCTAGAGCTATGTTTCCAAACAACTAAACAAAGAGGCAATAAAAAAAGAACATCAACAAGATTATTAATACCACATTAACAGAAATGTTATGTTTGCACAATTACAGACAAGGGAAACCGGGGGACAGTCATGGGGAAAACAAAGTCATACATTTGTTTTCATAGGATTGAAGAGAGAAAGTAACTATAAAAAACAGGAGTTTTGCCAGTTTGGCAGTCTGCACACAATACAAAGCCAGAAAGAAAATACATCAACAACAACCTTACATTAGCTATTGTTGCTGCATACCAAGGGAAATCAAATAATTTCCAAACTATTTTAAGTCCACTATTCTTCAGAAAGAAAGATTATTCAAAAGTGGAAAATGGGAAGTTATTTACTCAATGGTTTCAGCAAATTTGCCCCAAGGTCAAGTATTGCAATATTTAGGGATATTGAACAAAAAAACAAGAGCTACATATCTCTCTTCAAGCCTCAGTGAACATGTTATATGTTTAATTCCATGGCTTTAAAATGAGAAAAGACAACTTGCAATAAAGGCCAAAGTTATTCATACCCCTGGCAGATTTAGATTTAAAATAACTTTCTATCACTCAAGAAATGTATTACTGATAAGAAATCATTGGGCATCTCCCGAAAGATAATGATAAAACATTCAAAGTGAATGATTTTTGAAAAACATAAATAAATAACAATTTTAACAAAACTGGCATGTCAAAAATTATACATACCCTTCTCAATGATTCATAAAAAATGTATTGACATTGTGACATGTGGGCATTTTGCATGTGTCCAAGGTCATTTTTCATGTATTGGGAATGAGCTCAAAGTCTTTGAGGTTGGGAAGTATCCTTGTCTTCACCATAATATTGAGCTCCCTCCACAGATTCCCTATCAGATTTGAGTCAGGACTCTGGGCCTCTCCTAGGCATTAAAAGTACTTCCAGTCAGAAGAAACATGCTGCTAAAATTAACTGTAGGTTTGCTAAGTTGCATCTGAAGGAAACACAAGACCTTTGGTACAATGTCATTAGGAAACATGATGCAACAATCATCTTTTTTCTGTTATATTTGGCCATAATGTAAAATACAATGTTTGACATAAAACAAGAAAAAGTACAGTATCACAACCATTTTTCACCCAGTGTCAAACATAGTGGTGGCACAGAACCTGGTTACCTTGTAGTCATTAAGTTAAATGTCAACCTCTCTATACACCCAAGATTCTAGATTATAATGTTGGCAAATGTGAATTTCATGTGAGGCCATCTGTATGAAAGATGACCTCACATGTAATTGGATCATTAATAGGAAAATGGTCACAAGAACACCAGCTAATCAGTAACTGACACAATTAAAAAAGAATAAAGAATTTGCAACGGTCCAATCAAAGTCCAGACCCCCAACCCGATCATAAGAAAGCTGCCTGCAATGCCTGCAAACACCAATGAACTGAAACAATGTCACAGGAGTGGACCAAAATCTACCCACTATGATATGAGTGACTAATAAAGTCATACGGGAAAGATACTTCAAGGTATTGCAACAAGAGTTGACTCTGTACCGTACTGAATCATGAGGTGTATTAATGTTTTCCATGGTTGTATCGACAATTACATAAATGTTCTTTTCGCCATGGACATTTGTGACCTGTTGGATGAAGCACTGATGGGATGTGGTTATGAAGCAGCTTTTACAAATTTAAATGAGAAAATAAAACAAAAAAGTAGCCTTGAGGAAAGCCTATTTTTTTCAACTTTAGTTTGCAAAAAATTGCTAAAGGTGAGCCTAAAAGGACTACAAAAACATCCATTAAATCTTTAGGTATATGCAAACTAATACAACTAACATTAACAATGGGTGGAAGATTCAGGAGAACATCCTAACTTTTACTTGACACATTTTTACACAAGTAACATGCTCAGAGTTGCCTTCACTGACAAGGGAAACTTAATATTTTTAATATTATCGGTTTGTTTTATTTTAACATTTTGTAATTTTAACTTGTGGGGGTGCTTTGCTACCTAACAATGAGAGGGTTAATAAAAGCCCAGTTATTTAATGAACCGTCCAAAAGCCACAAACCTAAATAGATTAATTATCTTTGTCAATTCAATGTCATCTAAAAGATGACTTGAGGAGTTATTGATAATAACAGATTTACCGGACTCATAAAAAATATATATATCGGCAACACTTCATGTACAATTACATTTCCAAATATGTATCCCATTTAAATTTAATATGTCCTTATTTATGGGTTCCTACATTCTGCTTAAAGACCCTTTTTTGAAAAATTAGACAGTTCCAGACTGTTCAAACTGACTCAATAACCTGTAATAAGAAAATATTTTGGGGCAAAAAATAATATTGCTTTATTTATACCAAAATAATTCTGTCAGCAGCACTTACCTGCATGCCAATGATGGCGTAGATGAAAAAGAGCATGGCAATGAGCAGGCACACATATGGCAGAGCCTACCACAGCAGGGACAGGAAATATTTGTTAGTTTCATCAGGTATGTGTACTGGTCCTGCGTCCTCTAGTTGTTTGTGTCTAAATACCTTAAAGGACTGGACAAAAGTCCATAGTAAGATCCGGATTGTTTCCCCCTGTCTCAGGAGCTTAATGAGACGAGCTGCCCTGAAAAGCCTCAGGAAGCTCAAGTTGATGAAATTATCCTGTAGCATAAAAGTGGCATTTTGTCAGTTTCACAAAGCAGCAATACATTTACAGTTAACCTCTACGATAATGAAAGAACAAAACAAAAAGACAAAATAAACAGTGGAGGAAAAAGAGGACCAAAAAGAAGAAGTCAAAACCAATAAAATGTATCTAATCTCAAAACATACCAGTACTGAGATATAGGTTTAAATGACAGACAGAGAGAGGGAACAATAAACAAAAATAAGTGGGAAACGAATAAAGGTGATTTCTAATTCAAAGAATTTTATGGTCATCATCCAATCTTATACAGCATTTTTTTTTATAAACAAATGCACTGATCGCTGATGCAAGCAGGCCAGATCCAAACTGGAACACTTTGCCTGTCAACCACATGCACGTGCTCACACACCCATACACATCCACACGCAGATAGTAAATGTATACTTTTTAAAGCAAAGACCTTGAGTTTGGGTTGCCTGCGACACCAATAGTGTCCTATTATAATTATGTTTAAATTTTACAGATGTTTTTAATGCTCTTTCAAAAACAATAAAAGGCTAATTCAAAGAAGAAAAAAAAAACACTAGATGTGCACAAAACAATCGGCTGGTGAAATGAATCGAACAATTATTTGTTGATCATTCATCTGGAAAATATGCAATTTTTTTCAGATCAGAGGATTCACCATATTCTGTTTGGAAATGGTTACTGAGAAAAGAAGAGTCATATAGCTAATTTACAGTACCATTCAGTTGTTTAAAAACTAGTTAGCACAATCACAGAAGCTTCTAAAAAGAAAATGAGGTATGTCGGTTGTATCAGCAAGAACATGGGATTTACGCGTCAGCAAATAAGATGCTCTGATTTTATTTAACTGAGGAATCAATATCTTTCTTTAATACAAAATGATGGATTAGGAAATATTTTTAGTCTTTTGGAAATCTCACAGTTAAAATAAGAACCTACTTTACAGAGAATTAACACAGATACACAATCAGTAATGCTAACTGTGAACTGTGCTAATCATGCTAGCATTGTGGTTTGTTTTTTAACAATGTAACACGTAACAGTAAATCAGTAAATAGTTTTTTTCTCTCAAGTATTAAGTTGGTCACCAGTGATTTTTTTTTACTTTATACTGATCTTGTAGAAAAAATATCATGTGATAAGGTGCACATTAGTTTTTGAGGTGTGAAAAAAAAAAGAAAGAAGTGAGCTATAATCTGTCTTGTAAAGGAAATAAAAAATACATTGAATTTTCTTTTAGTTTTATTTATTGATACATCTGTTCTATAACCTGGAAGAGTTCACTGTTTTTGTATAATTTCATGATGGAGAGAGAAACGGCTCTGTGCTCTTTATGAAATCGCTTTTTTTCATTTTACTATATTTGGTTTGTTAATAAACATTTTATTGTTAAGAGATGTCTTAAAGAGAAATCGGAACCAGCCAAAATTGGTGTAAGCAGATCAGAGCTTTACCAAATCTGAGATTGGTAATCTAGAGAATCGCTAAAGACTATCACATAAAATCAGTTAATGTAGTGTCAGGGATGTAAATTCTAGGTGGCCTTGTCATTTAGGGCCTTTAAAATTAACACAGTGTCATACAGAAATTTAAAAAGGAACATCCAAACTTTCGGTCCGGTCTTTGCACTTTGGTGGTTGACAGACAAGGCTGTAAAACCAGCATGAGAAGGAAGAAGAGGGAGGGGAAGATGGAGGGATTAGCATGCAACCTCAGGTCAAGCATGATATGGCATGACAGCATACTCCCTGATAGTTGGCCTACATGCAGACCAGTGAGGGCCAGTGGGGCTGAGCCCATTGGAAACTTTAAAACATGCGCCATTAGCTGCACAATGTCAAAGCTTATACTTTCCAGAAGATTAATATTTCCATTTAGGCTTTGGTAACTAAAAGCTATTAAGATCCTCAAGTAAACTCAAATTCCTCAATTTAATTCCTACAATTATTTTACAAATTTGAAATAACATAAACGGGCTTAAATTTGTGAATTAAACCAGTCTTGCAACACTCTCTTTGACAAGTATCTAAGCTTGGTAGATGCATGTATCTTGTTGAATAAATTTTAAGGCATGTTTCCACTTCAGGAACCTTTTGCAGGAACCAGAGGGATTGCTTGGGGCAAATCTCTCCTAGGTGTAAGTTTGCCCCAGAAAATGGCCCTAGTAGTGTGTTAGTACTTTCGAACACCTTGAGCCTTATTATCTGGAGCCTTTCAGGCATAGTCCACAAATAAAATTAAGCACAACGCCCTAGGAATGTGTGACATATAAATTTTAAGACAAGACATGCTGCACCCTGTGTGCAGTGCTCTTTTGGGACATGTTATCAAACATCTTTTTTTGTTGCACATTTTGGCAAGAGAAGTGTTTTTTCTTCTCTCACACACACACTCTGGAACACTAATGCAAGCAGTAACTACTAAGAAGAACGACTGTCTTCCCGTCAATGTTTTATTTACATAAACAGATTCACTGACAAAAGTCGCATGACAAACAACCCCAGGCACAATAAAGGTTCAAGGTATCTTTATGCAATTACGTTTTAGCACATTTCTGCTTGTCAGACATCAAAAATGTTCATTATTTTTTTAATATTTTTCATCTGCAGACGGTTAAGCAGGTATTGCTTGGAAAATATGGTTTATATGTATTCAGCAATAATAATACTATTGTTACTGAAGACATAAACAGCTGAAGTTACATTCAATTTTAGAAATTGCTCAAAACTATTGCCAACAGTTTAGTATACTATTAAATTAGCTTTTATTTTCAAAAACTATTAAGAAATTAATAACTTTATATAAACTAATTAAGAAAATGGTAACCTCTGTACATTCACAGCATTAGCTATTTTAACAATGTTACCTAGACTTTGGTATGACTCTAATGTAATAAAAGGTACTGTTAAGACAAATAAACTTGTTTTCCATAAAGTCAATAGTCTATAGTTTAAATAACCTCTCCACATTCTGTTGGTAGAGTTTAAAAGGACTCATCCAAAAAGCACATGCAGTGGGGGTAAGGTTCAACACATGAGAGACCAGAAGGCCGGGGATAAGAAATTAACCAAGGAGCCGCATGGCCAATGAAAGTGCAGCAGGAAGCTTTGAAAAATAAATTACAAACCAACCAGATTCTACATGTGCGAAGATGTAGACAGATGAATGGTGAGGAAGTTTATTTTTAGTTTTTTTGTTAAGTTGAGGTAAATCGTGAGTGGGTTAAACGTATTTTTCAGAAGAAGTAGGTGGTGGTTGGTTGTGTGTTTTATTGGGCAGGGCCATGGGGTCGAAACACACACCATCACCATCATCATCATCACAGCACCACCATATGTCATGGCGCAGCATGGATGGACAACACGATGAAGGATTTCATAGTGCATTTTGATTGGATGGATTATATCAGAACAGGAGGGAGTAGAAGAGGCGAAGGGTGCCAACAGAGTAGATAGTTTTAAAGAAAGCATGTAAAGAGATAGAAGAGGAAGACGGGATCATTATCGGTGCCAATATAAAAGCACTAAAAAACAATAGTTAGGCTGTAGTAAAGCATATTCAGCTTCTCTCTGATGCCAAACCCACTGCCAAATCCCCAGCTAAACAATACATTCTCATTAAATGTTTCAAGACAAAGTAACATGTGAAAGAAAGATGATGTCAAGGCTAGGTTTTGAAGATATTGTTAACCTGGTGGTAAAATGTAAATAGATCACTTCAGGGATGATCAAAGTGATATCCTTAAGAAACATAAAACTGCTGTATTCTAATTTATTGGTGAAAATCTGTTTAGGACTCACTCTTATTTGTAACTACTGCTTCATTTCCTTCAAATTGTGCTTCCTATTAATGGGACAGTTTTCTGTAGCAACGTATACCAAGGATTTAAACAGTTATAGTTTGCAACCTGCTACAGTTTTATGTCATACAGTTCTTATGGTTTAAAGTCTTAATTAGATGCAATAGAAAGTGACAGAGTGACCAGAGTTTTTTCTGGCTATTTGGAACATGCAGTAGCACAGCAACGTGTGTGTTTACTTCTAATTTAATAGTTAAATAGTGGGTGATTATTTCATATTTTTGCTAAGGTCTGTGCATTAAAAATGAAATAATAAATAACAGTTCTAATAACATTATTATAACTGTAGTAGCGGATATGTCAGTTTACCGTAGCAGTGGTAGGAATAATCGTTGCTTTACCGTTTTAAATAAAAACTATTAGTTCGCATTATATATATCTGATTTTGCTATAAATGTTTGTGGTTAGTACAAAGAGAAACTGTGTTATTTTAATTCAATTTTATCATGCCATTAGACTCTGATACCAACCCATGCCTAGTGCTATTGTTGGTATTTTTCACAGAGTACATTAAACAATTTGTAACAAATCATTTACTTGGAATAAAATGCAGGGGACAAAGTATTTAAAGTTGCCTGTCATGTGTAGAAACTTGCATATTTTTTTATGATTAAAGGATTCATTAATTTTATTACATTTATGAAAAAACACTCCTCTGGTTAGTAAGAGTAAAGGAACTATTAATAATAAACATCAATCATTTGTCTAAAACCTACAGTTGATTATCAAAGTGACCATTGATGTCATATTTTGTCAATTCAGTCTCCAAACATTTATATTTGGATCCAGAGGGTAATCAACTTAATCATCATACAGCCAAATTACTGCAACTCAGTCACTGTTATTTGGCAGACTTGAGAGAGCAGAGAAAATTGTTTTCTGAGTGAAAGTGTAGCAGAAAATCCGAACTTGGCCTAAAGTGAAACGTGTGGAAGAGGTGCACAGCAGAGAGAGGCTGAAATCGCTTCTAAGGAAATCTTATAGTCTCCTTTATTTTAAGACCCACATAAAAAAAAAAACAAGCACACAACAGTAAGACCACAGTATACAGAGATAAAACTGAGTTAGAAAACACACAAAGAAAGATTAAAAAATAAAAGTGGTTCAAACTACTGTGCTGAGTACGTGCATTTTTTTTACTTCTAAACTTGGAACTTGAACCAGAAAAGCAGTTTTTTTATTCTTAGTTACATTGTCTTGTACTTTGAAATTAACTTTCTGAGGGGCAACTAACACATTTAAACTTAATGTTGGTTTAACACTGGTTTGGGTGCTGATCATTTAGCATGTTCGCCATTTCATACCTAGCAGTTTTGGTTGTTTTGTACCCAAAAAAATTTATATCCCACTTTTTGGGTACAAAATGGAGTCATCTGCCAGGAGATTTCAATACAACTATGCATCAATTTGTACCTGCTTCGACAATGATGATTTCATGGAATTTTCTATATTCCACTCATAGTCTACTGTAAGGATTTTAGGTTTTATTAATCAAATAAATATTATCTGCCAGCAAAACAAAGTTCATAATCATAAGAGTGAACTGTTCCAAAGAGGGATCAGAACAAAATATAAAACATTCTAACATTTTTGTAACCATTTATCCCCATAATTGATCAAAATTTGCAACTAAAGTGAAATAGTATAATTCTTATTAAACCTATATGTAATGAATCAGATGCATTGGTAGGAAATGGTTACTTAATTGGTAAAGATTGTTGTTGGTAACTGGCGAAGGGGTGAAATGACCTAGAGGCGGCCTGAAGGTGAACCAGTGGATGCCTTTATCTTCTTTTTTTCTACTTTTTTTCTTTTAGATATATTCCATTTTAGTTTTTTTTTTTAACTTTACATCCATATACTGTATTTATTATTAGACAATCAAACCACAACACTTACCCCAAACTCTGTTACCAATATGTCAGTAATGCTTCCGATGACTGAGACAAAATCAAAAACGTTCCAGGCGTCTCTGAAGTAATTCTGAAAGAGAAAAAAGTGAGGTGTCCAATGATGGGAAAAGTTGGACAATGATCCTGCAGTAATCATGGAGATGAATAATAGGGTAACGTGACAGCTGTGCACCAGCTCTGGGTTTTTCAGGGACAGGAAAAACTTGCTCTAGATCTATCTAGATTAACGAATAATGGGATGGAAAAAGAGGAGCTTATAGTGTGGGTCAACCTAGATAAAAGCACAGTCTGTATATGTGTGTGGCACTTTGTGCAGAACTTACCAAAGGACCAAAAGCAATGATTTTCAGGATAGATTCCATAAAGAAGAAGGTGGTGAACACAATGTTTAGGTACTTTAGCACATTATCGTAACTCTTAGATGCACCTTCAAACTGTTGACACAAAAAACATAGAAAAAGAACAGGAAAAAGTTTATAAAAAGGTTCCCTGTTTTAGCTACATGTGCTGACTTTAAGATCGTATAACTGTTCTCTTTCATACCTTCATCATCAGGACAATTGTGTTGAGTGCAATCAGAGCCATGATGCTATACTCGAAGGGAGGGGACACAACAAAATGCCACATACGATACTGGAAGCTCAGTTTGTTCTTTGGCATGTGGCGAGTCAGAGGCTTGGCATTAATGGCAAAATCTATACAGGCTCTCTGAAGTAAGATTAAAAAGATAAACATCAGAATAAATATAGATTGATTACATTTGTCCAATAATCACATAAAGGTTTTTCGATCATTACTCACTTCGTTCTTTTCCAAGCTGTAGTCTTCCATCATCTTATCCCCTTGCTCTTGGAAGGTGATGATGATGAGAGCCACAAAGATGTTGACAAAGAAGAAAGGGAAGACAACGAAGTACACCACGTAAAAGATGGACATTTCCATCCTGTAACCCGGACTTGGGCCCTGATCCTCATAAGTGGAGTCCACTGAGTGTTTTAACACCCTGCAAGTGGAGGAGACAAAAAAATGTATAAAAAAAAAATCAAATAACATGGTCAGAAACTGAACTGATTAACAACACTACAATATGTGCATGTATAAAATCCAACAGTTGGATTACATTTATGTTAATGCAGTCCAATAATCTTAATATTTGTCTTTATTTATCCAAACATTTATCTCAATTTGTGTTGCTTGAGGGCAACATTATCCCAAACATTTTGCTCACCAGAGACAGACTTGTCCTCCCAAACACTTTTGGCTTTTCAAAATAAAAGCAATCACATGTTCAGCTCGTCAGTACCTTGAATATTTCCGGTTCCACCGCTCATAACGGTTTGGGGCCTGGTGGTTGGGTTACCCCGGCAATAGAGAGCTAAGCTAGTGTTTTATTTGCTGCAGAGCTGAATTATGGCTACAAAATTGTACATACTTTTTGTATGAAGTGCTCCAAAATACTTGTCAAACTTTGTTTTTGAGTCTTTGTCAAACTGTTTCTGCACCAGAAATTACATTCATTTATTAAAGCTTATCCAATAATTACTATTAAATCATCCAAATATGGTGATATGTAGCTTTAATCATACATCTTAAAAAGCATATTTACAATGTTTAAAAAAGGGTATAGCTTTATCTGTATTTACAAAGAAACTGTAATTAAAAACAACACAAAACAACATACTTTCCTTTATGTTTTGGGGAGAAAAAGGAAATATTTACTGTGTTGTTCTAAACACCAACGATCCTGAGATGGATTTTCAGCTTTATCATACACAGTTTTAAATTCATGTTATTTTTCTATGGTGAATGTGCACAATCCACTCACTGTGGCCACCCCTCTCCGGTGGAGACGGTGAAGAGGGTGAGCAAGGCCCAAGCCACGTTGTCGTAGTGAAAATCGTACTTCTTCCATTCCCGCTTCTCAGCTTTTACTTCTTCTTTTTCATAAACTAAATATTCGCCCCTGCGAGGGGAAAACAACAAATTCAACCAAACGTTTAGATGTTCTTTTTCTAAAATAAATAATACCCAGAAATAACCTGTGATTACCTCTAGCTGGTAGCACATAAATAACAAAAATATAAGTGGTTATGGGTCACTTATATGTTTTTAAATCCTACTAAATGTCTACAAGTAATACAAATCCACTAATGTGAAAATGACAACCAAAAGACTGATTTTATTACAATTTTAGAGAAAACAAACAGCATGCAGTAATTTAGCAAAAAGGAAGCACTCTGATACTCAATTAGTTGTTTCCTAACCAACCTGCAGTCCCGTTCGAATTCTTTTGATTCGTCTGTGCAGTAAAAGAAGCGGCCCTTAAACAACTGCACAGCCACAACAGCAAAGATGAACATGAAGAGCATGTAGACGATTAGGATATTTAACACATTCTTCAGGGAGTTCACCACACAGTCAAAAACTGCCTGCAAGGTTAAAACAGGAAGAAAAAGTTCAGATGTCACAGTGGTAATAATAAAAAACTCTTATTTTTCAATTACTAAATATAGACAGAAAATAAGTTTGAGCGATTTGACTAAACTTGTTTTTTTTCTTGTAATGATTATCATTACTCTTAACTTGTTTTACAGATATATGTTGTAAGCAGCAGGGAAAACTTCTTTAACTTTAATAAATTGTAAAATGGACATGACTGACGGTATTCCTGTAAAACACAAGCCTGTTATCTGGCTGCTTTTTTATGGGTACAACATGATTTATAGACTTCAAAGTAACCCTACCCACTGAGTCGACAATTGCTGTCCAATTTATGAGAATTTACATATTTTAGCTTGGCCAATTGTAATTCTTATTTAGTCCTTGATAATGCATTTAATTTAGGTCATTTTTATTCCTTAAAAACCCATAACAAATTTATCATTTTCTTTCCAGTGAAACGTTACTTGTAGGAGACATGAGTATTGCAAAAATTACAGGTGCCTTGTCCTTTAAACATGTAATGCTGAACCGTTACCTGATTTAACAGGTTTAACATGCACAAATGTAGGCTCAATGTAAGGGATCAGCGCACAAACAAACCACAACAAAACTGTCATTATCTAATGCTGACTGTCTTAATTTTTACCTATGCATAAAACCCAAAATTAGAAACGCACATAAAAAATGGCTATTGATGGGAATTGGCCTGTCAACCAGTCAGAGGCTAGTCAGAAGCTTGAAATCAAACTTCTATATGAGCCCCAGTACGTGGCGCTGTGAACTCTCGTGGGTGTTGAAGTTGTTACACTTTAAGGAAGACTGACTTAGCTATTTTCACTGTAATTTAGGTGTTTCATATTGAAGTCAGAGAAGAATAAAAGCTGTAAGAAGCCTCTACTGGGAAAAAATAATTTTTAAAGGAGGCACATTGGCCACTTATTCCAGCTGGTACAACAGGAAGTTAGAAGTCAGCAGATAACAGGAAGCTGAAGATATTTGAGAAGCCCGGTTGTGTCTGTCATGGGACATGCTTCACTGGGAAATGTTGGTAGACCTTTAGAAATCTGGTAGTTGATAGAATGATCTACTTACTTTAAAGCAAATGAACATAGGGAATGCTGCTAAAAATGCTAACTATGCTAACAGCACTCATCCTGCTTATGTAAAATACTCAAAATGGTTTTTATTGTCAATTCGGTTATCATTTAATCTTTATTTTGAAATAATAATAAAACACTGTTTAACTGCTGAACTGTGTAACACTGACTGCTCCCTCTCATACACACAGTATGACATCAAAGCTGGTCTCAGTAGGAATATTTAATGAACACAGAAAGTCTCCCTAAAATAATGAATAATGTAACAATCTTGCACTTGTAACTCAAAGTTACATGTGTAACAATTAAAACATCAGCAAAAAGTTCCTTTCAATGGTACTCATTTGGAGCTTCTAGAGTTTTTTAAGGAGACAAGCTTCAAACAACTTCACATACGCAGAACCTAAAATAAGGAAATCGGCACAGCGTTTAAACTCTACCTTTAACTTGGGGAGGCGCTTGATGGTCTTAAGTGGACGTAGTACCCTCAGCACACGCAGGGATTTAATTGTACTGATGTCTTTACCTTTGCTGCTCCCCCTAGAGTTTCAGCATTGAACAAAAATAGTATACCAAAAAATGTTAGACAGCAGAATAGATACTTTATTATACAGATCAGCCAGAAAAGGCTCTCACCATACTCTTTTGCTTTCATAAAAAATACACATATACATATACGACACAAGAGTGGCTTTTAAAAAAAAAAAGAACTATATTTAGTTTCTCCGGGCAATCGTCACTCTTTTTTGGCCACAAAATAAAAGAGTCAAACATGAAACCTGAGGAGAGAACACAATCAGATGTCTGACCTCTTGGTTTCATGGACATCAAGAAGAACCATCATCATTTTTTAATAAGATCTTCATCATCATAAAGTACGCAATCACTCATTGCATAGCGACAGGCAACTCCCCGGCAGAGTGCCCGGCCAAACCTCTTTCTTTCTTTTTCAGTGAGACGCTGTTCAACTCTTCAAAAGAAGTGAACATTTTAGATGTGAAAATGTGAAGTCCAGATGTCAAGTGTTTCAATGTTAGGATTGCTTTGGCATAATCCTAAAATTATCTCCACATAGACATATGTAAAAACAATTTTTCACATAGCTTCCTGTGATTGTTTTCAAGATCTCAAAAATCACACTTATTAATGTGCTTCTGTAAAAACGCTAAAACAAACGTGTCCAAGGCTGGAATCGGAGGCTATGCGAGAATATTTGGACCTGTGATGTTGCTGACAGAACACAACATCTCATGTCAAGAAAGAAAAAACAAAAGCAACAAACGAGTTATATGAAAGAAGCAAAAGTAAATATTTTAAAGTTCAGACCTTTACTCTCATGAAGGCAATAACGTTAACATTTTGTGCATTATCCAGATTACTGAAAAAATGTCAATAAAGAAATAAATAGAACACTAAAATTTTACAGTAAGGGGATGGGCCAATCTGAGGAAAAAATAAAAATTGAGGAACGTGGACACCTGCCAGTCAGGGCAGAAGACAGGCTGTCTATCACGACTCGCTCTTAAACTATGAACTCAGTTCGTGTGACAGAAAATGAACGACAGCTCAATTTAGTGCTGATTGATTGAGTTGGAGTCTTGGCAGCTTTAAATGTCTCTGAACGGGTGTTTGTGTGCCCGCCAAGAACAGACTCAGACGATAATCAATAGGCATTCCTCATTGAAATTTGAGCAGGATGGAGTTCTCTCTATGAAAGCAGCTTTAGAGTATTAGAGTAAAGCCCTGTAAGGTCATAGGTGTTAAAAATGGCCATATCCTTGTGCATACACTCTCTCACATTATGTGCACACACTATAAATCTAATTAAAGCAATTAAATTTGTTTTGAGATTGCTGCATAAATGGATTTAATACTCTAATACATAAAAATAATGTTTGGCAAAAATTAAATGGTTCTTGAATACCAAATTAAATTTGCACTGTCACCCAAATCTGGGTTTTTGACAGTTTAACACCCAACATCTGCAGAACTGAACCCTAACTGGCTGGAAACTCTACACACCTTTTGATCTGCATTAAGTGCTGCAAAATGCTTATCAAATTATTAGTTTGAGATACTTATCTAACTTGCACATTAAGTAAACTTGTAGCCAATCTATACATTTATTTGTTATTGTATCCAAATATGGTATATGGAAAGCCCAGTTCACACCTCTACCAAACTATACCCCAATTTCAAATCAACACATTGCCTTTAACACATCTCCCCCCTTTTTTTTTTTTTTACCAATAAACAAACCATTTTATACCAATGTACTTAAACAGTTAAATATGAGTTTATTTTTCTTTGTAGTTAGGTTTGTCCTTCACGGCCCAATCTTTGATTAACAATTGAGATTTAAATCTAAGTACTAATCTAAGTGAAACAAAACAACTACCCAAAACCATCTGGACCTATGAGAAGAAGTACAGTAATTGTCGAATAATCATAATAACTGTTTGTGCAACAGCTGCCATCAAGTGTTTGCAATAACCTCTTTTACATTACTGTAGAGGAAATTTCATTACCATCCCTTGCAGAAATGTCTTAATTCCAACAAACTGAAAGATTTCCAAGCATGAACGGCCTGTTTAAAGTCACACTATAACATTACAAGAAGATTACAGTTCAGACTTTCAGCAGGCCGCTCCAAAACTTTCATTTTGTTTTTTTTGGAGCCATTCAGAGATAGATTTGCTGGTGAGCTTTGGTTCATTGTCCGGAATTCACGGTTCCATTATTAAATGCAAGTCATCCAGGTCCTGAAGCAGCAAATCAGCCCAGACTAACATATTACTATTATCACCATGTTTTCAAACAGTTCATCTTTGCCAAACATTTACATTTCATCATCTGAAACATTAGGGTGTGACAAAAAAAGTAAAAACAGAATAAATATGTAAGGGAGCAAATACTTTATTTAAAGTACTGTATGTTTGTTTTTATATTCAAGAGATAGACTGTGGGCTGGGGATCACTCAGCTGCTTCCTGAATTAGAAAAAGCAAATATATTAGTTATATTTAGACTTTTTATTAAGTTTTATTTTCATTGTTGGTACGGACATGTCTGCTTTGATGTGCTTTCTATTGACCTTTCTCTCATTATTTAGATCTTCTTTGCTGCCATTTGTCCTCTTTGCTTGCCCAACCTTAGAAACAACTACAGGATGTTTGATGGAGTTCTTATTCTTGGAAGTAAGACTGTTCAGGGAGTACTGCTTGTTTTGGGTTTTAGGAATACTTTTTCTGACAATTTCTAGTGTTTTTCAGATTATTCTGTGGTTTTCCCCCCCAAAAATTTATGTTTGGATTTGAGTGTGTGTGCAGTTAAAAACTAAGGTACGAAGTGACAACGATACGTCGAGAATGTGCACAAATGATTAGAAGAACAAAGAAAGAAAGAGATAGTAGCCAACGTGATGCGGTAACTGTGCACAGGGAGCGGAGCGGGAGAGGACAGAGGAGGAACTTTACCGGGTGCTGCTCCTGTCGGGTTTCACCGAAGGTGGTGACAGCGAAAGTCAAGGTGACAGCGAAAGTCAAGGTGACAGCGACAGAGAGAAAGACAGCGGAACAGGAGGACAGAGAAAAACACATGGAAAGACACACAGACACAGAAACATTGATAGAGACAGACCAGCACAAGACAAGAGAGAATGGGGGATTTGGTAGAAACAGGAAAAGATACATCTATATGAGAGACAGACAAGGAAGGAAGAACAGCAGGATGGCTATACTTGATTAGAAATGTACCTCAGCCCTCTTTAACACACATTAAAGTTTTTACTATAATCCACCTCAGCTAAGCTGGATTTTATATAACCTGTTTGTCTGATTTGTACAGTAAATGCTGTGCCTTATGTAACACTATCACAAAACACACTTCTTATTGATTAATTCCATTAACTTTTTTGATTGATCACTTTGAAAAAACGTTCTATCAGATGATGAAGTTTGATAAGATCAGAAGATTGTCTAATAACAGCAATCAAATAACAAGTTAGTGGTCACTGCTTTATATATCATACATGTGTATCTCAATAAGTTAGAACATCATCAAAAAATAAATGTGAAGCTCATATTATAGTTTCGTTACACACAAAGAAATAAGTGTTTATTTCTAGTAATTTTGATGACTAGGGCTTGTAGCTAGGGAAAACCTGCTTTGTGTTTTTAGAAAAATAAAATATGCAATCTGACCAATTAAAAAGGATTTCTAATACAGAAGAGCCATGTTATGACCTTCCCATTCATTGTGAAGACTGCTGACGTGACAGTCGTCCAGCAGACAGCCACTGTGGCTTATTGTCCTCTACAAGGGGGGTAGTCCGCTAAAGGTCATTGCTAAAGAAGTTGGCTGTTCGCAGAGCGCTGTATTCAAGCATATTAATGGATAGTTGAGTGGAGGGAAAAAGTGTGGTGGAAGGAAGAAGGGTGCACAAACAACAGAGATAGCCACAGCTTTCAAAGCATTGTTAACTAAACCTCATTCAAGAGTTTAGTGGAGATTAACTTTGTGTGGAATCCAGTGGGAGTTTGTAGGAAGAGTGACGAGGCACAGAAGCCAAGTTGCTTGAGGTTGCGTGTAAAGTTTTCACTGTGAGTGGGAATTTGGGATTTTGGGATGCCATATCATCAGAGGTGGGTAGTAACCAGTCACATTAACTCAGGTACATTTACTTGACTAATCTTTTTGAAAAAAATTTTACTTCGGTGCTTTATGAGATATATGCATAAATACATCTTATAACGCACCTTTGTATATATGTATATTTAAGGACATAAAGATATATGCATAAATATATCTTATAACGCATTAAACAAAAACCCCCCAAAAAAACCAAAAAAAAAAAAAACCCCAGAGAGCAAAGTGTACCGAAGTCACATTCCTTGTTTGTATGTACAAACTTGGCAATAAAGCTGATTCTAATCCTGATTCTAATTTTACTGCACCATACTTTTTACATCAACTTAAATAATGCTATTTTCAAGTAATACTACTATTACTTTAGTACAATTTCTGGCTACTCAATCCAGTTCACTGAATGAGAAACAAACTTGTTTTAACAAAAATGCATCAGACACAGACAGATGTGTTCATCTCTGGTGAGACACTTGGTTTTTAAACAAGCTTATTGTTCTAATGTTATTAGGTTGAGTGAACCTAGAGTAAAGAGTAGATATTGTCACTGGAACTACTTTGCACTGTTTTAACATGTATACATTACCTACTGTAAGTATTGGTTTCAAACATTTTACATTGAAAAACTGAGATTTGGAAATGTGTTTTTTCTGTGAGAACTTGACACTTTGCAATAGTGGGATTCATTTTCACTGATTTTTATGATTTATTATTCAGAGTACCAGAACCAGCACATACTTTTATATTTTGTCTGTATAATTACATGATTTGATGATTAAACTGTACCACTCAAGTACTTAGTCCTTAAGCAGTGCTTTTACCGAATGCTCTTTTACTCTTGAGTAATTTTTTGGATGACTTATTTTTACTTCCACTTGAGTAAAACTATATTTAGGTAGTGCTAATTTTACTTGAGTAAATTTTTGGCTACTTTACCCACCTCTGCATGTCAGCCGCGGGTGTAGGTGCTCTGTGTTTTCTTAAATCCAAAATAACTGTAGTAATCTACGAGGACATCATGATACTCTGGGCTGACAATCTAGCTGGTTTTATTTTCCAGCAGGATTAAGCACCTTCCCACACTGCCAGAAGTACCAATACCTGTTTTAATGACCATGGTATCATTTCAGTTGATTGTACAGCAAACTCACCTGACCAAAGCCCAATGAAGAATCTAAAGGGTTTGGTTAAGAGGAAGATAAGAAACACCAGACACATTAATGCAGACGAGCTGAAGGCTGCTATTAAAGCCATTTGGTCATCTGTAACACACTGCACTCATGAAGTAACTTGTGCAAAAAGAGCTGCGACCAAGTATTGGTTGCAAATACTATACAGTACATGAAGTACATGGAAAAGTATTTCCATGTACTCCATGTATTAATTCCTGTATTTATATCCTTTTTATTTGGTTTTATGTAACGTTATTATTTGTTTAGATGGTTAATTTGGGGTTTCCATTAGCTGTAAGCCATAACGATTCAATATTTACAGAAAAAATGCTTAAACAGCACATTTTTAAAACAAATAAAGTTTCTGTGATATTCTAATTTATTAAGAGACACTTGTTTTGCAGCTGCTTATTTGTTGAAAAAGCCAGTTTACAGTGAAAGCCAATATACACTAAACAGAAACAACAAAAATACCTAAACTGATGTTTTCTGAATACAAATTCAACTTCAACTGATAATCTACCAGATGGAACAGAAAAACAACATCCACATTAGCCTGCTATACTGGTATAATAAAATGTACAGTTATATTCTTGCTTTAATATCTTAACCTACTGTTGTAGTCTATTGTAATACTCCTAATTCTATCCATTTGAAATTACATCATCGTTTTTCTGCCAATACAATTTGTTCTTTCAGAATTGCTTTAACCTGATGTACTTTCCAGGATCCACAAATACAAAAAAAGACAATTCTATGAATTCAGGCTTTGCAAGTCTGGATGTTCTTGCTTTCTTTCTGTGGACATCTTTTGCTTTAGCCCACTTTAACTCTGTGAAAGACAAGCTTTGTAACTGGAAGTGAAATCTCAATTGGTGCATCCATTTTTGCTGATTCCTATCTAATTGCACTTCAATGATTAATTAGACCAGGCTTTCAGCACAAATTGTCCTCATTATATCTGCAGCACCTGGAGGGATTTGTATCAAAGTTCTTAAGCATGCACATCTGTATAGAAAAAGAAAACATATTTTTTTACTCTTTACAAGAGATTGTTTCCAGGTTTGCTTGACCTTAGAGCACATTCACTCATCGGTCATGAGCGGAGACTCAAGAAACCAGGATTTGTGTGTATTGTCTCATACACACATGCTATCAATAGCAAAAAAAAAAAAGCATTCTCACAGAGTATTGTCACTACATGCAGTTTAAAGTCACATGACTTTGAAACATTCAACATTTGTTTGGAGAATGCCAAAAGCAGTATACTTGTGTTTATAACACACACACAGATATGAAGCTATTGTACAGTTTTCATGCTAAATATCATCTGTACAATGCTTCTTCGAGTTATCTGGTTTCATATAACGTCATGCTTCAGAGGGAAAATTGCAGGTGTGTGTGAAGTCTGTTTGAGCAACATTGTACTCCAGTGTAGCACCTTAGCAGATGATAAGAGGCAAAGGTTTGAAAACGAGGCGAAGTTGCAAGGGTAGCAGTGATACGTGAGCATCTTTAGAGGAAACAAATACGGTGTAATGGCATGAGGACAGGAGGAGTAGCCCAAAGAAAAGGTGAGAGGTAAAGGGGAAAGCAACAGATAAAGAAAAGGAGGAGATGTTTTGTCAACAGGAAGTCATGCTGTGCAGGGTGGAGAAGTGGAGTGATTTTTGTATATATGTATATTTAAGGACAAATATATATGCATAAATTTATTTAAAATATATTTAAAAACCCAGAGCGCAAAGTGTACCGGAGTCAAATTCCTTGTTTGTATGTACGAACTTGGCAATAAAGCTGATTCTGATTCTGATTTTCAAATTGCTATAACAAACCTGTCAGCCAGGGGGCACTGTAGATTAATAAGTCATATCGGGATACTTTTTTGATATCAAAGCCTTGCCTCATATAAATAATTTCAGATATTTTAGCTCTGCTTTGAAACTTTTAAGTTCAAGACTAAGTAAAACCATATATCTAATATTTTGAGTATTTGTAGCAGGCATGGGCTGGTTTATAGTATCAAGGTATACCAAGGTTTTAAATTGTTAAACTAAAAGAAAAGGCACACCAGACCATTCCTGTGGTTTTCAGTCCTTTAAATGAGATGTCAGAGAAATTCACTGTTGTTTTGTCTGGGTGTAAATAGTGTACAGGGTGCATAGAGCATAAAGTAACACAGCTCCACCCATAACCCGTTTGCTGCTGGGCACTTATAGTCAGCTGGCTTAAAGAAGGCTACATCACTTTCAATATGCTTGTATATTCAGCTGTTTGTTTGTTCAGCTGTCCTGGAAAATGGTTGTTTTTAAATGAGAGTCAATTCTATTGATTACTGACATTTTTATCCAGTAAAAGTTTCAGAAAGAGCATATGACTCCCACCAAAAGGTGGGAAATTACATTTACACCAAAGCATTTTTTTTAAATTTGACAAAAAATGTAGTTTCTGGAGACACATTTGACATTAAGTAACATTGTTTAAAAACTACAGATTGCAAGATATGAGCAGTATCTCTGTAAGCAAGGAAACTGCCAGCTCTCCAAGCCTGATTAATAACCAACCTATTAGCTTGTTCAACTCCCAGTTTGTAAAACAGAAAAAAAATCAAACACAGTTTTAAAGTTAGACTTCCTTTCTGAGTGCTTGTATATGGAATAACTTAAATTCTTGTTTTTAAATACATATGGTATGTTTTGGAGCTTCAATGCTGCAGTACTGTCCAATAGGGGAGAGTGGGGTGATTTGTGCCAGTGGGGAAATTGTGCCACCTCCTGTTTCTAGGTAACCATAGAAGAAATTGGTCATGTGACCACACATTTTTTAAGAGTTAGCCATTTCACTCATCCTGCAAAGAGAGTCTCATTGCATGAGAGGCAAGCGCATTTAAGTTAAAAAACAGTGTTTTGCCTTTCAAAGTAACATTTCTATGGTCAAGGTTTTTTGATCATAGTGTCTGAAGAGTTATGGACTAGTTGGAAAACATTTGATGTTTTTGTGTTTGTTAAGCAACACTATGAGTCTATACAGCTAGCATAATGTTAGCTTAAAACTGCTGGATAATTCATTTTTTCCAAAATGATAGGGTTGGGGTGATTTTTGGCAAAGGCCTTAGGTTAAGTTGTGTCAGTGGCACAACTCACCCCCCACTTGTGAACATATTAAACATATTTTAGTGTAATTGTACACTGTATTCTTACATCTTCTAATTAAAACTATGTGATATTCCTAATTTTAGATCAAAAATAGAAATAGACTAACCTGCCACAGAAATACAAGAGGAAGACAGGCAGAGCTTCCACTCCTCTATGCTCTGACATGGACAGAGCAGTGAAAAACGTAGAGAAGGGGAATTCCATTCGTCAAGTGGCAAGGCAGATGAACATATGTGGGATGATATTAAAACATTACATGGAGAAAGTGACATTGCTATTCCACTTGACACCACTGACTATGAGGGTTTAGATGTTCAGAATGATGATGATGATGGTGACAAGGATCTGTCTCCTGCATCACAAAAACTTGGTGGCAACAATTTATATTCCCCTGTAAACATCGACAAGTGGGATGTTATGTAGTAGATCTGGGAAGTCAATGTGGTCTTTATGAATTTAATTTTGTTCTAAAAATGTGTTCACGTGGGGTCTTGTGGTGCAATAGGCCTTTGATGTAATATAACTTTAAACCTTAAATTAGTAATTTTGTACTGAATTTGTCTAACTCTTATATGGTATGACTGTTGCTGGGATAAAGAAATATACTTTTTTACTTCGATAGTCAATGGCACAATTTACCCCAATGTATTCTTTCCAAAGGTACAACTTACCCCGCACTGGGGGCAACTTGTTCCACAATACTACTTTTTTTCAGAAAGCTATGTTTCTTAAATACTATATTTCAGATCCAAAGTGATTGTTCCCAGGGATGGACAACATCCTGAATTATATGGACGTATTTTAGTTAGCCACACTTTTAAGTAACTTTAAGTAAAAACTGGCACAATTCACCCCTCTTACCTTACATAAAGTATGTAAAGTTTACCTGTTGTTAGTAATATTGTTATTCACAAAAATGCAATTATTCAGACTAAACGCAAAGTGCAACTTGTGAACATGAAAAATTATTTTTTTAGGTTTTTTTCACAGAATTTTAAGACGTTGCCCAAGATAATAAGACTAAGAATGCTTTAGGGGTCAAACAGCTGGATTTAGTTAGAATCTTTCTTAATTGAAGGCATATAATTGCAAAATTAATGTTGAAGATTTTCTTCTCAAGAAAAAAAAAAAAAGAAATAGGCTCAGCATGAAGAGAAATAAGATAAATAAAACACATTACAGCAGTAATACATTAGAGGAAGCTATGTAAATGTTAACATTGCTCACTTCATTCATGCCACCTTTAGTAATCTAAGTATCTTTGTGCCACTAATGTATCTTCACTCAGTTTTTAGGCATTGTTACAGCCTCTAAGATTGCTTTGCTTTCGATCTGAACACTTTTACAGCATTTATCAGTAAAGATTCACAAAACACATTTTACCTGAGCTTGAATAAATGTGCTGAAATAAAATCTGACTGATGCCTTCTACTGCACCATAGGTTCAGGTTCATGCAGTCACTTTGGCAGACATGCATTCAAAAAGGATGCACAAACTACCTCCTATACCTGGCTCCCTCTCTCTATTATTACTTTCATTGAAACACAGGCAGCTATTAGGTATACAATACTGTGAAAAAGTTTTAAATCATCCCTCGTTTCTTCATACTTTGCTTCCAAGAAACTAAATGACCTTGTAGTCCAAAAAAATGTCTTGACTAAGAGTTCTTTGGGATTTTGTTGTTTGGGTCTTTCAAAGCTTTTCCTTGGACTTTTTAGTTGTTTCCTGCTGTTTTTGTCCATGACAATGATACCATATTAAGAAATGTGTATTTTACACAATGTTTTTTCGAAGTCTTGTCTTGTCTTTAAGAAATAAGAAAACAAAATCCCACAAAGATCTGACAGAGGACCGGAGAGATCCATCAGTGTTCAGATAATCCAATAAATTCCTCTTTGGCAATAAACTACTCTGGTGTTTTTACATAATTGAAACTAACTGAGTCTTAGTGACAGACTGCTTTTAATAAAGTAGTTACAACAGACAGAGGCATTTTACAGCCTGCAGGCCACATCTGTCCCTTTAGATGTCTCAGACTGGACAGCAGCTAAAATCTAAAATTAAACAGGCATAGGGTCTGAATGATGCATGGAAATCCAAATATGCTGCTTCAATTTAGAAGGGAAAAAAAGCTTTTATATTCAGGGTGACTGCTGTTGTTTTTCTGTTCCGGTGGTTACATTAGCACCATTGTGTTTAAGTGATTATTTAAAGTAAAATTCATACAAAATTTTTGTTTTCAGTATAGCATGTTGAATTCCATTTGTCAGCTGCAATGACTACTGCTGCCTAAAGCAGATTAAAATCATTTTCAACAAATATTTTCAAACATACTTGAAATATCTATGATCAGACAATGATCAGGCCTCATTTGGCCATTTGGAACAATGAATTGCACACCTCTGCCTTGTATTTGAGTTAATTTAAAACAGGTTCTTGTGTTATGTGTAGACACAATGCTGGTTTATGTCTTGAGTTAGAAAACAGTTTTGTGCCTCAACTTTTATTGGCCCAGAATCAGAGGCCTACAACAAAAGGCACACAAATATTCCTCTAAACATAGTCAGTTACTCAACTAAAAATGAGTAAAAAGGCAAACTTATAAACTTTGAAAAATCTTAAGAAACCCTCAATAAATATAATTCAAGACAACTGTAAAATATTTTAAGAACTTTGAAGCAAAATATGAAGAAAGTGGGGATGACAGGATTTTCACACAGTATTGTATTTATTTCATACATCTATAGTGTTTCAGTATAACAAATCATTCCACCCACCACACCCTACCCCAGCGTGCTTGCCTTTTCCCCTCCCTTTGACCGTACTTTCTCAGGCCGTGCAAAGGAAATAGAGTTAAATACCTGTGCCTCCAGCTTCGTTAAAGTCAGACTTGAGTATCAGTGTGTGTGTGTGTGTGTGTGTGTTTGGATTTGAATGTGTGCTGGTAAAAAAAAAGAGGAGGGGGAAGAGGGCGAGATGATGCTCTGCTGCCAGCTTTCCTCTGTGTGGCGTATGGATAGCCTGGGCACTTAAAGGGTTAAAGGTGTCTGGGATGCCCTCACCCCCACGGACTGATCAACTGAGACCTCCAGCAAGGAGAATGCGGAAGAATGAAGAGGTAGTGGTATGGCTTGGTTAAAAAGACATGATGTTGGCTTTAATGGTTCTTTGTCAGTTGGTTGCTGAGATAAATGCTTGATGGAGTTTGGAACAAGGATTGTAAAAAGACTGAATCGGATAAGGATGGAAGGTGTGTTTCAGTGGAATAATGGCACATGGTATCTGCTCCTAACATACAGCAAAAACGTCTACCTTGACCTAAACTGTCAAGAAAATAGATCATGATCAGCTCTTAACTTGTAAGAACACTTTTTACATCGATTACGATTCTTCCTATAATTCTTCCTATTTCTATTTTAAATTACAGCAACCAGCACATTTATTCAGATTTCTTTAACAATCATGAAAGATGATAATTTCAAATTTCACTCGATTTTGCTTATTTTAATTTTGTTTATTTTTGTAACAAAGGTGAATCATAATCTCTCAAACCCCCAGTTGGTCGTGGCAGATGGCCGCTCACACTGAGCCTGTTTCTGCTGGAGGTTTCTTCCTGTTAAAAGGGAGTTTTTCCTCTCCACTGTCACTACATGCATGCTCAGTATGAGGGATTGCTGCAAAGTCAATGCCAGTGACTGTCCACTGTCTCTACATGCTCATCTGGGAGGAGGGAATGCTACAAGTTAGAAAAGATAGAAAAGTCAAGATAGAAAAATATTTTAACCAATTTGAATAAATAACTGAATCTGACTGCACTGTTCAATGGTTAGGATTAATTGGAATGTATGTACCTGACTTGAAATCTGTATGATTCGATTGAATTGGGCGCTGTATAAATAAGGGCTGTTGCCTTGCAGCAAGAAGGTCCTGGGTTCGAATCCTGGCTGGGGGTCTTTCTGCATGGAGTTTGCATGTTCTCCCCGTGCATGCGTGGGTTCTCACCGGGGACTCCGGCTTCCTCCCACAGTCCAAAGACATGCCTGTTAGGTTAATTGGTCACTCTAAATTGCCCTTAGGTGTATGATTTGTGCATGGTTGTTTGTGTGTTGCCCTGCGATGGACTAGTGACCTGTCCAGGGTGTACCCCGCCTCTCGCCCATAGACTGCTGGAGATAGGCACCAGCTCCCCACGACCCACTATGGAATAAGCGGTAGAAAAGGACTGACTGACTATATAAATGAAATTTAATTGAATCTCACACGATTCTTACAAAAGTGTATGTAAAACCAAAAGTGGCTTGAAAAATTTTGTTTGGACATACAAATTTTAATTTCCACATCTGTTGTCACGCCAAGTAAAACATAATAATTAACATCACATAAATATGTTTTTTTAAATAGATTTCTTTTCTTGAATACATTCAGGAACGTAAGCCTAACATAACAAAACCATCAAGTTATTAGATGTATGCCAACAAACCCTTGCTGAGGGTCTTGAAGAAGTCTACACTTCCTTGAGGGTAGAAAATGTAGCACAAAGAGCAACTCAGCACCTGCTTGTCTAGTTATTCTACTTGCTGTATGTTAGGAATTAGACCGGTGTAGGGAGTATGTGATCAAGAAGAAATAGAGCTATGGAATGTCTGAGAGGTGTGGTGGTAAGAAAAAGGGTTTATAAGACCAAAACTTTGGAATTAGATGCAAGAAAAGAAGAAGGGATGACTCACGGCCTGGTTGGTAGAAATATCAGGTCGGCATGAGTTGAAGAATAGGGGAAAATAAGGGAACAGGAGCAAGGAAGATGGGGAGCAATATTGTTCATAAGGAGGAAATGGTGATTAATAGTTCATTAGTTCATAAAACAGGGGAATAGTGTAGGGTTAGTTTGTCCATGACTTTTACTGGTTTTGAGAGGAAGGAGGAAGTTAGCAATGGTGCCGCTACACTCTACAAACTTATTTGCATGTCAGCAATGAGAATGTTTATCCAAAATGGTTGACATTTGTGGAAGTACCAACTCTCATTTGAAACCTCAGGAAAGCCCCTGGGAGTAGCAAATTTCGAGAGCCAGATTCTTTGTTTTAGAGTGTAGCTAAGAGATGGAACATTCAGGTGAAAAGTATCAGGGACACATTTCAGTTAAAGATGAGGGCTGGATATCCAGATGAAAATGGAAATGATACGTAGAGAAAGACCGCTTGATAGAATGATAATGTGATGCTGACCAATGAGAAAACTGACAAGGAAATTGACATGAATTATCTTGTACAATGAAGAAGGAAAAACGGTGACCATAGTCAAGAAGGAGCGTTCAACAACAACAGAGATGAATAGAGCAGACAATACCCAAGTAAGAGAACAAAGAAAGACAGAAATAAAATTAAAAGAAGGTAGAATAAACAATAGCAGCAGTGAGAGGAAGAGAAAAAAGTAGATAGCAAAAAGAAATAGGATAAAGATTTTTTTAGACACACCAGGCGGAGACAACAGCAGAGAGAGTGAGAGATCAGGATTGTCTGGTTAACTGAGTGTACAAGGCTGTGCAGCCTGGGCCTTTCTGAGGATGGTAAAATGTGTATGTTTGTGTGTGGATGGTGAAAGTGATCAAGAGGAGGGAGAGGGGGTGGTGAAGAGGGCACTTACGTGAAGGCGAAGGCCACCAGAGCACCACTAACCACTATAAAGTCCAGAATGTTCCACAAGTCACGGAAGTAAGACCCTTGGTGGAGAAACAAGCCCAGCACAACCATCTGGAAAACATGAAGAGTGCTCAGAACAACATGCATACATAAAAGCAAATGTTAGGGTTCCTCCACATTTCTCGTTTTAAAATTCATTCCACAGTCAAATCTTAAGGTGTTTTGGCGGCTGTCAGTTTTCAGGCATTTTTAAAAAGGAAATACAAACATTCAATGTAAATGTAGTGGAGAAGCTGAGAACAATAAGCTTGTGGTCTGAATCAACGGATTTTCAGTTTTGTCAGCCCTGATAGGTAACCAGCAAAGAGATAAAAAATTAGATATTTTTAGTGAACACACCATATCTAAGCACTCCCATTTCACAACTCTCTTCAGTGTTGACAGTGTAACTGAGGGAAGAAGACCCAGTTGGCCATTTTCAGCATTAAAGAGGTGTTTAATAATGAAGTCAGAGAAAGTAGTAAGATGTGAAAAGCCTAATTAAATGTAACTATTTTCCATGACATTTTCCGACAGGTCTCTGATTTATTGGGCTTTGAAGGGGGAGAGGAGCAAGACTTTAGCATATATTAAAAAGTCTGAACATTCTACAGCACAGTTGCACTGTTTTACCTTTTTTAGCTTTCAGCCTCTGTGGACCATGTTGGATTTATAAATGTTAGGGACCTTTCAGAAAGATCTATTTAAACAAGCAAAACCTGCTGTCTACAGTTAGTAAAGCTAACTACATTAATCTAAATAGGCACTAATCGAAGATGCTGAAGTCAATTTAAAATGTCAACAACATAATTAGTTTAGAATTGTTATTATTGAATAAAACCCAGTTTTACAGCTCTCTCATGCCCCTGGTGCTATGTTGCCTCTGCTTCTTATAATTACTGACTGCTCCCAGAAGGAAGGCAAAAACCTTGGGTGATTGGGAATTGGCCACATAATTTTCATTGGTGTAAAATGTAGAATACAAACTCTCCAAAAACAATTCTGGAGACAAATCACAGGGTTTAAATATTTTCAAACATGATGTTAATTTTGTAAAATTACTAAGCAACTACGGAAATAGAAAAGGCTGCTTAAATTAAAATAGACCTTTTTAGTTAGAGTGACTTAGGTACATTAAGTATCTACAGTACAGACCAAACGTTTGGACACACCTTCTCATTCAAAGAGTTGTCTTTATTTTCATGACTATGAATATTCTAGCTTCACACTGAAGGCATCAAAACTATGAATTAACACATGTGGAATTATATACTGAACCAAAAAGTGTGAAACAACTGAAAATATGTCTTATATTCTAGGTTCTTCAAAGTAGCCACCTTTTGCTTTGATTACTGCTACGAACACTCTTGGCATTCTGTTGATGAGCTTCAAGAGGTAGTCACCTGAAAAGGTTTTGTGTCACCAGTAAAGCACCCCCACACCATCACACCCCCTCCTCCATGCTTCACGGTGGAAACCAGGCCTGTAGAGTCCATCCCTTCACCTCTTCTGCGCCGCACAAAGACACGGTGGTTGGAACCAAAGATCTCAAACTTGGACTCATCAGACCAAAGCACAGATTTCCACTGGTCTAATGTCCATTCCTTGTGTTCTTTAGCCCAAACAAGTCTCTTCTGCTTGTTACCTGTCCTCAGCAGTGGTTTCCTAGCAGCTATATTACCATGAAGGCCTGATTCACACAGTCTCCTATTAACAGTTGTTCTAGAGATGTGTCTGCTTCTAGAACTCTGTGTGGCATTGACCTGTTCTCTAATCTGAGCTGCTGTTAACCTGCAATTTCTGAGGCTGGTGACTCGGATGAACTTATCGTCCGCAGCAGAGGTGACTCTTGGTCTTTCTTTCCTGGGGCAGTCCTCATGTGAGCCAGTTTCTTTGTAGCGCTTGATGGTTTTTGCGACTGCACTTGGGGACACTTTCAGAGTTTTCCTAATTGTTCGGACTGACTGACCTTCATTTCTTAAAGTAATGATGGCCACTCGTTTTTCTTTACTTAGCTGCTTTTTTCTTGCCATAATACAAATTCTAACAGTCTATGCAGCAGGACTATTAGCTGTGTACTGTATCCACCTCCTGCACAACACAACTGATGGTCCCAACCCCATTTATAAGGCTTGAAATCCCACTTATTAAACCTGACAGGGCACACCAGTGAAGTGAAAACCATTTCAGGTGACTACCTCTTGAAGCTCAACAACAGAATGCCAAGAGTGTGCGGAGCAGTAATCAAAGCAAAAGGAGGCTACTTTGAAGAACCTAGAATATAAGATATATTTTCAGTTTTGTCTGTACTGTACTTGAGTAAGGATTTTTTAAAAATAAAATTAATCTCTTAATGTTTTAGAACAAGTATTGAGAATAAAATTTGGAAACAAATGTTTTTCCCTACTTATTGCAACCTGGAAAACAGTATAAGAAAATGCCATACTTTTCCTTACTTTTAAACACTGCGTAGGAACCAATTTATATCAATTTCAGATAAACACACATTTTATTGCACTCAAAAGGACCTGGAGGAATTCCAGCTCATACCTGTTGGGGTTGCTGACGGTCACTTAAATTTAAATAAAAAACAATAAGCGGCAAGCACATTTGAAAGTAAAAAACAGAAAACACAGCCAAAGAATATATTTTCATTCATTACAAACATAAACACCCACACTCAGTCTGTGATACTTTGTTACCTTGATCAACATTTCAAATGTGAAGACCCCTGTGAAAACGTAGTCAAAATACCGCAGCACCTGCAGAACAACACAAGACCATGAGGTAAAATTATATTTGAAAGAAGAAAAAAGAACAGGAGAGACCAGATCAAAATCAGTGTAATCCAATTGCTCATCGAAATCTTTAGCTTTTTATTAGGGTTGTCCTGATCAAGATTTCTTTGATTTGCCGTTTGCAGTCGGATACTTCTTTAAAGTTCATAATGAACTATTTACGTCTTAAAACTAAATGGCTTTAAATTGCAGGAAAATAAACTGCATTTCATCATGGTCTACATTATTTTGGGGATTGTGTCACACTTGATTCATTCATCAGAGACATTCATGATGCTGCAGTCACTCAGCTTTTCTTGACAGGAGCAGATATTTTGTCCAACAACGTGCACCTAGATTAAGAAAGTTGTTGTTCTGACAAATTTTCATCCAAAACAGCTATCAATTGAACGTTTTTTACCAAACATATGATAACAGTCGCCTATAAGTTCGACCCTGCTCCTGCATGTGTTTTCATGCAGAGCACTTTGCTAAGTGCTAGCTAACATTAGCAGGTTTAGTCTCTATTATGATATGACTTGTTGAAAATTTGGCCTATAATATTTTACTCTGTGGTTCCAGCTGATCGCCCAAGGAAAACTTTAAAGAAATTATTCTCCTGCTTTATAAACTTAGTTTAAACATTGTCAAATTTACCGACCTGTGTTTAAGTTGGTCTCTCGTAGACCAAAGTGACAATTAGCCATTAGCTATCTTAATAGTCTCAAGAAGTCATTGAATGATGTCGTTACCACATTTAAAAAACTGACCCTATGTATCTAATTGTAATAGAGATATTAATAATATTGAGGGAGAGGCCAGAAGTGACTAAACAACACCCTAAATATGTTTACAACTACTAATAAACTTTCTTCTGTTGATTTTTGCTTTTAAGGTCACAGTTTCTTTGTTTTTCATTTACATTTTGTACATTGTACAGTTTGCACATGCACAATTGAGTATTTTCACATCAGTCTCCAAAAGTCAATAACACATGAAAAGGATGCTTTGCTAAATTTGGCAGTCACAAATTATGTTTGACAAAGTTCTAAGCACAACACAGAGGAGGTCACATGACAGAGGCAGGGAGGTGCAGCAGGGACTACAGTCTCAGTTTCTCTGTATGTATCATTGGAAAGTATAAAAAATGCTGAGATGGATGAAAAAAACTCACACTTACAATATACGCAAAATAATGTGCAGAGTGATGCACATAAAAGTAGGTGGTAATCTAAACAAAGTACAAAATCTCTAGTTTAGTTAGGGACATAAATACTGATCCTTAAAAACTGATAGAACCCGATTCAATATTTGGGCATCCCTAGTCTTTGTTTAAAAACTTTTATTGAGTCCCGATCTGCTTAGTTTAATTAAGGAATGTATAGTTTTTTGTTTCCATTTTTTGTGTCTTGTAAAGCAGCACTTTTATCCATAGAATGATGTGGATATGCACACATTAAATTGTGAAAGACACCAACACATTCATGCCTCACATTGTTTCGTGGTGAGTCAGGCTTGACAGGATCCTCTGCTGCAAGGGCGATGCTGCTCATAGCGATGACAGACAGGATGCTGAACTCAAAGTACTTCAGAGTAAGGATGTAGTGACAGCACTTCCGAAACCTGTTTCAAACACACAAATGCTTGCACACGTTGGCACTAAAACGTTCACAAAACACATTGGCCATTTCTTTGCCTATGCAAAAATAAAAAAACAAAACTTTGATTTCAAAGAACATTTTATTGCCTCACAATACATAACACAAGTTTGTGAGTTTGACTCAGATTTAACACAGATAAAAAAATACTCACGGGTTGGTCGTAGACATTATGAAGCAGGAACTATAGGGAGGCATGCGCTTAGGGCCATCTTCATCTTCACCCTCATCCTCCTCTTCCTTCTTCTCCTCGCTTTTCTTCTGGTCAGTGTTGGCATTCTTGTTCACTGAGCACAGAGAAGAAAGTAAGAAGAGAATAAAAAAAGTGACAGACTGACAGAAATGAGTCAGACTCACACAAAGCATGCAACTTGTCCACCAGCATTGCTTTAAGCAATAGAAGTGCAAAAAGGTGAATAAGACTGTTATACACTGCCAAACAATACTGATGTATTGTCAAAAGTGGAATGACAGAAATTTCACTTGTCAGAATAACTTTATGTAGCAACTACCTAAAGAGATCCGATTCTTTGAAGTGATGTTCTGTGAAGTTATCAGTAATAGTTCCCCTAAATGTAGTAGAAATATGTTACACTGTATGGAGCGGGTTCATTTAGGCGGGCTTGTTTTAGCAGATTTTATCAATTTACAATTGACAATTTGATTTATAGAATGGACTGATGAGTCATACTGGATCTTTGAATTGAACTGAATTGAATTGGATCTGACAAAGTAGAAAGTCTAAGCATCCATCACTCGGACGTTGTTCAGTTCAAAAAATAATTTTGAGTTCTTCTAACTTGATGAAATAAACTAAAACGGGACTGGCTCTTGGTTTCTCACAGCTTTGAGGATTGTTTTTGTTTGTTTTTAACAAACACTGCAATATGACACCTTTTAGTTATGGGTAAGGGAACCACTTTCTATTTCATTTAAAAAATCTGAACTATCCCTTTAATGCTGTATGCATCATGACAAGAAAGCCCTCAAAAGCAACTATGTAAAGTAAAAGCAAAGTACCCTGACTGAATGAAAACATATATTTTGATTATAAATAAGGGCTTTAAGCAAGCCTAGATTAAAAGCCTTTATTTTTCAGTTTACTTTGCACCAAAATGACAAAAATATATCAAATCAAAATTTGTAAATGTTGCTGTTTAATAACAACAAAAGATAATAGCACTGTAGTAAAGGGATATTACCAAAGGTCAAAATTATATTTCTGTATGGTAGGGGTGTAATACTTTCACACTTTACAAAAAGTGTTGTAAAGAATCTGTAATCAGTGTAAAATAATTTAGAAGTCTTTGTTTAGTGAACTCTATCAATACAAAAGTGCAACTCAATAACTACTTTCTACCTCACTTCAAAATAAGAGTCTCAAACATAAAAACAAGGTTTCAAGTTAAAAACACTCACCTTCATTTCCCACCCCATAAAATAGCTTACACCTACTTCACCAGATTAAGTCATGTGGGCAGAAACATGACAGCGCTTCACGAGACACCAGGTTGACGAGAAATATTATGGCATGATATCTAGTTACACCCCAACTGCATGGCTAAACTCTTCTGCACCTAGCTACATGCTCATGATGATTACCTTGTAAGATGGCATTGGTCGAGGGATAGGGGTACACAGGGGGCATGTCTATCGTGGTGTAGTCAGGCTTTGCCATGCTGGTCAAGATGAGACTGTCCATGCTATGAAGCAAGGTGTGGGTGTCTGCATCATGGCAGTTCAGCAGGTTGTTGAGGTGGTCTGGATGATCTGGGTGATCGGGTGGGAGATCATAAGGGTGCTCATGGGCACTGGCCAGCTTGCTGTTGTTGCGGAAGTTGTCAAGGTCCTCGTTATACTGCTGTATGGGTCGTGTAGTTGAGAGGCTGGGACAGGTGCTGTGGTGTTCTCTGACATTGGCAATGGAATGAACATGGCACAAAAAGAAACATTAATGGAGCAAATGAGAGGAAAATAGAATCATTAAAGAGAACAAGCAATAAAATATGATAAAACATTTTATTGCATTACATCACATGTTTTGAGTTTTTGAAAAAAATTACAAAGCCTAAGAGTTTGAATAAGTTAAAAGGTATCCAACACCACTTCGTAAAGACTACTGTCCTGCATCCTCAAAACGTCATGACGTTCTAGAGAGGCTTGGTAGTTAACCCTTCAATAGATTTCGGTGTTTTGAACCATGACAACTTTAACAGCATGCAAGACACCATACTGCCATACTGCCACCAGACTGCCACCAGACTCCTGCATGAAAAAAGATCCTTCCTTTCACTTACTTTCTGACACGATGTCCTCTGCATCTTTCCTGGTTGCAATGCCAATGTCGTCTTGTCTTCTGTCCACCCTCTTCCTCACTTTTCTCTCCATCTCCCTCTGTTGCCCTACATTGATGTCTTCTGCCCTCGTCCCCCTCCTTGGCTGTCCTGCGGTACTGTCGGCACCTCCTTGCCTCACCATTGCCATCTGCACCTTCACTATGATGGGGAGAAATGCTGCGAGCCTCCCTGCACTCTCTGTTCCTGTGTCGATGGCCTCGATGACTCCGGTGGCTGTGTTTCTCCTCGTCTTGGTGGCGTTCCATGTTTCCTTCTATGTTACCCAGAGATGTGCAGCTGAAACCATGCCCTATGTTGGTTTCCATAAGCTGGCTTGTATCTACACTGACTGGGTTAGTGGGTTTCTGATGTTGATGGTGGCGGTAGTGGCAGTGGTGGGTAGCACGACGGCGGTGATCAATATCCTGCCGTCGATACTGCTGATCCAGTGGCAGCTCACCAGGTTGGGTCTTGTTGGTGTTGTTGTTGCGATTGTCCTGTGGGTTTACCACCAAAGGTCTGTCCAGGTGTGTTTTCATATCACCACGTGCTTTCTGTGGGTATGAAACCTGCATGGAATTAAAGAGAAGAGGTTTTGAAACACTCATAATGTTGAAAGCTCAGGGTTTCCAACTTAATTCATATATACAGTACAGACCAAAAGTTTGGACACAGCTTCTCATTCAAAGAGTTTTTTTTATTTTCATGACTATGAATATTGTAGCATCACACTGAAGGCATCAAAACTATGAATTAATACATGTGGAATTATATACTGAACAAAAAAGTGTGAAACAACTGAAAATATGTCTTATATTCTAGGTTCTTCAAAGTAGCCACCTTTTGCTTTGATTACTGCTCCGCACACTCTTGGCATTCTGTTGATGAGCTTCAAGAGGTTGTCACCTGAAATGGTTTTTACTTCACAGGTGTGCCCTGTCAGGTTTAGTAAGTGGGATTTCAAGCCTTATAAATGGGGTTGGGACCATCAGTTGTGTTGTGCAGGAGGTGGATACAGTACACAGCTAATAGTCCTACTGAATAGAGTGTTAGAATTTGTATTATGGAAAGAAAAAAGCAGCTAAGTAAAGAAAAATGAGTGGCCATCATTACTTTAAGAAATGAAGGTCAGTCAGTCCGAACAATTGGGAAAACTCTGAAAGTGTCCCCAAGTGCAGTCGCAAAAACCATCAAACGCTACAAAGGAACTGGCTCACATCAGGACCGCCCCAGGAAAGGATGACCAAGAGTCACCTCTGATGTGGACAATAAGTTCATCCGAGTCACCAGCATCAGAAATCACAGGTTAACAGCAGCTCAGATTAGAGAACAGGTCAATGCCACACAGAGTTCTAGCAGCAGACACATCTCTAGAACAACTGTTAAGAGGAGACTGTGTAAATCAGGCCTCCATGGTAAAATAGCTGCTAGGAAACCACTGCTGAGGACAGGCAACAAGCAGAAGAGACTTGTTTGGGCTAAAGAACACAAGGAATGGACATTAGACCAGTGGAAATCTGTGCTTTGGTCTGATGAGTCCAAGTTTGAGATCTTTGGTTCTAACCACCGTGTCTTTGTGCGGTGCAGAAGAGGTGAACGGATGGACTCTACATGCCTGATTCCAACCGTGAAGCATGGAGGAGGGGTGTGATGGTGTGGGGGTGCTTTGCTGGTGACACTGTTGGGTATATATTCAAAATTGTAGGAATACTGAACCAGCATGGCTACCACAGCATCTTGCAGCGGCATGCTATTCCATCCGGTTTGTGTTTAGTTGGACAATCATTTATTTTTCAACAGGACAATGACCCCAAACACACCTCCAGGCTGTGTAAGGGCTATTTGACCAAGGAGGAGAGTGATGGGGTGCTGCGCCAGATGACCTGGCCTCCACAGTCACCGGACCTGAACCCAATCGAGATGGTTTGGGGTGAGCTGGACCGCAGAGTGAAGGCAAAAGGGCCAACAAGTGCTAAGCATCTCTGGGAACTCCTTCAAGACTGTTGGAAAACCATTTCAGGTGACTCCCTCTTGAAGCTCATCAACAGAATACCAAGAGTGTGCGGAGCAGTAATCAAAGCAAAAGGTGGCTACTTTGAAGAACCTAGAATATAAGACATATTTTCAGTTGTTTCACACTTTCTTGATCAGTAAATAATTCCACGTGTTAATTCATAGTTCAGTGTGAAGCTAAAATTTTCACAGCCATGAAAATAAAGACAACTCTTTGAACGAGAAGGTGTGTCCAAACTTTTGGTCTGTACTGTATATCCTGCTGACTCCTGATAGACTTTCCGTGGATACATTTTTGACCCGCTCCAGTTTTGAGTTGCCTGGCTTCTTTGAGTGCAACTCTGGTATTCTCAGCATGGCCCACTTTAATAATGCATTGCTCCCAAGCACGCAGCTTCAAGTAGTCCCATATAGCAGCTCAATGGCAAATTTTTTTCACTGGCTTAAAGGGATATTACACCCTGGAATTAAAACATCTGTGGATACAGCATGACCCAGAATGAATGGTGGTTAAAAACCAGGTCAGAACCCTGTGCTGGTACAGTGCATGGTAAAACATCCCACTGGGCCAAAAATTGAATCAAAAAGGCTCTAATATCTTGAAGAAAAGTCTTTTTCAATTGATATAAAACCGTTGGTGCTATGGTGAACCTAAACCTTTACTATAGATATAGCTGAGTGTGGTCTGAGTTTTCCATCATATCTGAACCACACCAAGAACTGATTCCACATCTTAAAACATGTATAGTTTTCTCTCTGAATCTATGTAACCAGATAAGTTGGAAAAATACGTACTTCAGTTTGCAGTTTCCCACAAACCAAGGGGACACAGCAAACATGTGAATGAAGGTGCTCTGCTCAGATAGGAGCTAAATGTAACTTTTTAGCCGATGTGCTTAACACTATGTCTGATAAAGGTCTAACCCTGAATATTACTCTGAACAGACTATCCTCATGCTGTGGGAATGCTTTTCTTTATAAGCAGTCACTGATGGTCAGAGTTGACGGCAAGATGGTGGGAGCTCCTATCCTGGAGGGAAACCAAAACATAAAACTACAGCCTAAGAATGGTTTAGGTCAAAGTATATTCACAAGTTAGAATGGTCATAGACAGAGTCAAGAGTTAAATCCAAAATAGAATTTAAGGCAAATCTTGAAAATGGATGTTCACAGTGGCTCTGGCAGAGTCCTGGATGAAGGATCCAAGGCAGGGGGAGACAAAGAAGAGGAACCTGTTATGGAGAAGCGGCTTTCGCTGACTTTTGCTCTGAAAAAGTTAATAAGATGATGATCACGGTAGCAAGCTTGTGCATGTGAGTCCAGAATATCTACAACAATGTTCTAGGACTCGGCTGGTCGTTTTCATCTGGCGCAGCTCCTCAGTGAAACAGGGTGCAGAACGTTCAAAATTGACGTCAGGTAGCCTAATAGGGCCATGGAGGTCAAAAAACGTGCTCAGGGAGGAGTTATAATGCATCACTAGTTCATCCACTGTTGCAGGAATAGGACAGAGAGCACATTGGGGTCAGTGGTCAAGGTGGTAAGGTCAGTGTGTTTTCAGTTGCGGAAAGATATTTGCATATAATATAGAAGTTTTAGCAATACACTATATCCCTTTAAGCTGTCAAAAAAAGTATATGTATACATATATATATATATATATATATATATATGTATATATATATATATATATATATATATATATATACACTGCTCAAAAAAATAAAGGGAACACTTAAACAACCCAATATAACTCCAAGTAAATCAAACTTCTTTGAAATAAAAACTGTCCACTGTCCACAGGAAGCAACACTGATTGACAATCAATTTCACATGCTGTTGTGCAAATGGAATAGAAAACAGGGGGAAATCTTTGGCGATTAGCAAGACACACTCAATAAAGGAGAGGTTCTGCAGGTGGGGACCACAGGCCACCTCTCAGTACCTATGCTTTCTGGCTGATGTTTTGGTCACTTTTGAATGTTGGTGGTGCTTTCACACTCGTGGTAGCATGAGACGGACTCTACAACCCACACAAGTGGCTCAGGTAGTGCAGCTCATTCAGGATGGCACATCAATGCGAGCTGTGGCAAGAAGGTTTGCTGTCTGTCAGCGTAGTGTCCAGAGCCTGGAGGCGCTACCAGGAAACAGGCCAGTACACCGGGAGACGTGGAGGAGGCCGTAGGAGGACAACAACCCAGCAGCAGGACCGCTACCTCCGCCTTTGTGCAAGGAGGAACAGGAGGAGCACTGCCAGAGCCCTGCAAAATGACCTCCAGCAGGCCACAAATGTGCATATGTCCGCACAAACGGTTAGAAACCAACTCCGTGAGGATGGTATGAGGGTCCTATATCCTCAAATTGGGGTTGTGCTCACAGCCCAACACCATGCAGGACACTTGGCATTTGCCAGAGAACACCAGGATTGGCAAATTCGCCACTGGCGCCCTGTGCTCTTCACAGATGAGAGCAGGTTCACACTGAGCACATATGACAGACGTGACAGAGTCTGAAGACACTGTGGAGAGAGATCTGCTGCCTGCAACATCCTTCAGCATGACCGGTTTGGCAGTGGGTCAGTAATGGTGTGGGGTGGAATTTCTTTGGAGGGCCACAAGGCCCTCCATGTGCTCGCCAGAGGTAGCCTGACTGCCATTAGGTACCGAGATGAGATCCTCAGACCCCTTGTGAGACCATATGCTGGTGCGGTTGGCCCTGGGTTCCTCCTATGCTAGACCTCATGTGGCTGGAGTGTGTCAGCAGTTCCTGCAAGATGAAGACATTGAAGCTATGGACTGGCCCACCCATTGAAGCTATGGACTGGCCCACCCAGACCTGAATCTGATTGAGCACATCTGGGACATCATGTCTCGCTCCATCCACCAACGTCATGTTGCACCACAGATTGTCCAGGAGTTGTCAGATGCTTTAATCCAGGTCTGGGAGGAGATCCCTCAGGAGACCATCTGCCGACTCATCAGGAGCATGCCCAGGCATTGTAGGGAGGTCATACAGGCACGTGGAGGCCACACACAATACTGAGCCTCATTTTGACTTGTTTTAAGGACATTACATCAAAGTTGGATCAGCCTGTAGTGTGTTTTTCCACTTTAATTTTGTGTGTGACTCCAAATCCAGGCCTCCATTGGTTAATACATTTGATTTCCATTGATGATTTGTGTGTGATTTTGTTGTCAGCATTTTCAACTTTGTACAGAACAAAGTATACAGTGAGAATATTTCATTCATTCAGACCTAGGATGTGTTATTTGAGTGTTCCCTTTATTTTTTTGAGCAGTTTATATATATATATATATACAGGGGTTGGACAATGAAACTGAAACACCTGGTTTTAGACCACAATAATTTATTAGTATGGTGTAGGGCCTCGTTTGTGGCCAATACAGCGTCAATTCGTCTTGGGAATGACATATACAAGTCCTGCACAGTGGTCAGAGGGATTTTAAGCCATTCTTCTTGCAGGATAGTGGCCAAGTCACTACGCGATACTGGTGGAGGAAAACGTTTCCTGACTCATTCCTCCAAAACACCCCAAAGTGGCTCAATAATATTTAGATCTGGTGACTGTGCAGGCCATGGGAGATGTTTAACTTCACTTTCATGTTCATCAAACCAATCTTTCACCAGTCTTGCTGTGTGTATGGGTGCATTGTCATCCTGATACACGGCACCACCTTCAGGATATAATGTTTGAACCATTGGATGCACATGGTCCTCAAGAATGGTTCGGTAGTCCTTGGCAGTGACGCGTCCATCTAGCACAAGTATTGGGCCAAGGGAATGCCATGATTTGGCAGCCCAAACCATCACTGATCCACCCCCATGCTTCATTCTGGGCATGCAACAGTCTGGGTGGTACGCTTCTTTGGGGCTTCTCCACACCGTAACTCTCCCGGATGTGGGGAAAACAGTAAAGGTGGACTCATCAGAGAACAATACATGTTTCACATTGTCCACAGCCCAAGATTTGCGCTCCTTGAACCATTGAAATAGTCGTTTGGCATTGGCATGAGTGACCAAAGGTTTGGCTATAGCAGCCCGGCCGTGTATATTGACCCTGTGGAGCTCCCGACAGACAGTTCTGGTGGAAACAGGAGAGTTGAGGTGCACATTTAATTCTGCCGTGTTTTGGGCAGCCATGGTTTTATGTTTTTTGGATACAATCCGGGTTAGCACCCGAACATCCCTTTCAGACAACTTCCTCTTGCGTCCACAGTTAATCCTGTTGGATGTGGTTCGTCCTTCTTGGTGGTATGCTGACATTACCCTGGATACCGTGGCTCTTGATACATCACAAAGACTTGCTGTCTTGGTCACAGATGCGCCAGCAAGACGTGCACCAACAATTTGTCCTCTTGAACTCTGGTATGTCACCCATAATGTTGTGTGCATTTCAATATTTTGAGCAAAACTGTGCTCTTACCCTGCTAATTGAACCTTCACACTCTGCTCTTACTGGTGCAATGTGCAATCAATGAAGACTGGCTACCAGGCTGGTCCAATTTAGCCATGAAACCTCCCACACTAAAATGACAGGTGTTTCAGTTTCATTGTCCAACCCTTGTATATATGTGTGTGTGTGTGTATATATATATATATAGATGTTTTATCTTGCTGGAGACTACTTACCTCTCCTTCTCCTTCAACCTTCCAGTCATCCTGTTCCAGCTCATTGTACAGCACCTCGCGGCTCGTCATCAGGTTTTGTCGCCGAATCTCACTGGTTCTCTGCTCCCACACAGACTTGTTGGCCTTGTTGTGGTTCTTCTGCTGCTCCTTCCTGTTAAGAGAGGTGGAGATAAAATATTCTGCAGACCAGGTAAAAAATGTTGCAGGGGGAAAGTAGGTATGTTGTTTCCACTTTTTAGAAAACAAATTAAGAATGTTTAAGAAATTAATGTGGGTACCAAGATACTTCAAATCTTGTAAAAGTCTTGGCTAAATAATGAGCCCAAAAAGCCTTCGAAGTGACTTTGAAAGAGGCAGCTGGTTTATTTGAGCTCTGTTTTGATGTGTCCTATTGTCAGCATTTCTCTTCTGCAAAGAACAGAGTTTAGACTGTCCGCCTCTCGCTTTTCTACATTCCACAAAACCCTGAATCTTCTCTTTTCACTCAGTGAACAATTGCCTAATCATATTTTATAGGACGTTGTGTCACTTTGTGTGTGATGGAGTGTGTTGTGTGTTTGTGAATGCATGCCAATCATTAATAATAGGAGGCAGCTGCAAAAGACAAACAGTACACATGGTTGAAGTCTTCTGTACAAATGCAAAAGAGTAAAAATGACTTTTAAAAATGAACATTTAGTGGTGAGTTTGCAATCCCAAAAAGGTCTCAGTAACTTACAATGTCATTGAACAGTTAATTTATTTCAGTAATTCAGTTCAAAAAGTTAAGGTTATGTACTGTAGATTCAGTGCACACAGAGATAGATTTTTAAAAGTATATTTTTACATTTTGAAGATTATAGTTTACAGCTGATAAAAGGACATAGTTAATGGAAAATTTGAATAATGCATAAGATCATTTAAAAAAGAGTTTTATTAAAGAAATGTCAACATACCCTACTGTAAACATGTAAGGTAATCAGCCTACATTGCTAGATCTGGTGTTTCTCCTCTTCCTCTTGGAAATATACTCTAGATTCTTTTATTAGGTCAGCAGAGTTTGCTGGCCAGTCACGCACACTGATGCCATGGTCGATAAACCAGGCACTGGTACTTTTGGCAGAATGTGTAGGTGCCAAGTGCTGCTGAAAAATGAAATCCGTATCTTCATAAAGCTTATAAGCAGGGGTGGGGTGGGAGGTAGTGGGTGTTGCTGGGGGAGGCATGAAATGCTCCTAAACTGCCCAACAATAGACCAATTGTGGTGGTTGTTGAATGACCTATTCTGTCCCAGTCTATGCCTTGTGAATCTTTTGTGGCTTAGCTTTCCTGTGGAGGCAGTCAGTGCTGCTCTGCTGGACAGTCAGCATAGCAAGTTGGACAACAGATTAAGTCATGTCAACAGTCAGCATAAATTATGTACACCATAGCATTACAATAACATTTACGTATTAATAACAATTTTCTTTTGGCCTTGTGTAATGTTTTAATTCTCTGAGAAACAGATTTTTTGGGTTAGCAGTAGCTGTAACCCATAATCACCTAAATTAACAGAAGTAGTAAATACTTGAAATATTTCACTCTGGGTGTAATTCATTCATAGTTTTTCGATTATATTATGCATCTCTGGGATGCAGGTCTCTGCATTTTAGACAAATCTGTATACATACTGCATTTCTGAGTTCAAGTATAGCTAAATGTGTGTACTTACGCAGCAATTGACAGGTTTGCAGCAGATAGTGGGCTGACCTCTGCCACTTCCTTAGCCTTCTGTAGTGCTGTCTTTTGGTTAGCTGCCACTTCCTGTTCTTCTTCATCCTACGAGAGAAAAATTGCAAACTTGGTTTAAATTTCAACGCTCCGTCTACTAAAAAAAAATATGTACACTACGGGTCAAACGTTTTAGAAACACTTTGTCATTTGCTGGTTTTCTTTATTTTTGTTACTATTTAAATTGATCGTAGATTCTCACTGAAGGCATCAAAACTTTATATAAATGAAAGACATCAAACAACAAAACACATAAACCTAAAGCCATGACTTTTACATAGTTAAATGCAATTTCAAATTTATAAACATTGTAATTCCTTGATACTAGCCCAAATTAGGAAAATAAAACCACAATAATGATAACAAAAGACAATATGTTTTGCCAGTTCTCAAAAGATTATCAGTAGCATTGGCATAAATATGTGATCTACAAAATAATGTGGAAAATAAAGCCTAAAATAAAATTAACTGGAAAAAAAATCAAAATTAATATAGTTTATATGAGGGATCCTGTACCTTGGTGAGTTCCTGGGCATTGGCCAGATTGTCAACAGCGATAGCCAAGAAGACATTCAGCAGTGTGTCTATGGTGGGAGAGGTTAGGGAAATATTGACGCTTAATTTCAAAACGCTGGAGATAAATCCATGGATTTAATAACTATACCAAAATAAGGCTAAGTTTTACAAAAATCGAAATTAAATTAAAAGCAGAACATACTATATATGAGTTGTTATCCATTACATGTATAAAACTAAATAATAAAAATATTTCAGACTAAGCTGAATAAATTGTGAACAAAAAACATATTTGTAAATTAACATTACCAAAATAGGCAGCTTTGTAAGTCTGTAGGAAAAATGTCTAAGGTGATCGAGCATGTAAAAAACAATACTCAAAATGTACATTTAAGTTTATAAGTCAAAGGTAGGATACAGTTGCCAAAGAGTGTGAGGACGATGAAGAAGATGGAGAAGACCATTCCTTTGTCATTTACTCCTCCTTGTGACTCAATGCCATCATACATCACCATATTCCAGTCCTCTCCTGTCAGGATCTAAAGCGAAAGGAGAACAGACATTTTGATTTTAGGAATCTTTATGATGAAAACTCAGTGTTAGAGTAAAACAACAAACATCAACAACAAAAAGACAATCAAAACTAATTACAATAAAGAAATAGGAGTTTGTGATGATAAAGTACATAAATTCTTAGAATTAATAACCTCTACAGTTGAAAACGGATATCCGTGTCCACTGTAGAAAGGGTTACATAATAATCTTATGAAATTATTTGAATTTGCTAAATACCATAACAGAGAGAGAATTTTAAAGTAATCTTTAAACTTTTCTTAAACTAAAACATTTACATACATATCCTTGTTATTTGGTAAAATTGCTTTTAAACTGTGACTTTTTTTAAACTGTGAAAATAATTTTTGGATATCCTTCTACTAGCTTCTCAAAATAGTTTTCTGGAATTTGGCTTATTCTTCCTGACAGAATTGGCATAACTGAGTCAGGTCTGTAAGGGCACCTTGCTTGCCTGCACCTTTTCAGCTCTGCCTACAAAGTTGCTATGGGACTGAGATGATGGCTTTGAGATTGCCCCCTCCAAAATTTCTCAAGCTAACTTCCTGGCTGATGTCTTGATGTCAAAAAATCCACATAATGTTTTTTTTTCCTCATAATGCCATTTACAGTACTTTGTGAAGTGCATCTGTTCATCCTACAGCAAAACAGCCACATAACCTCAGGCTGCCATCCCCATGCTTCACAGGCTTGCAAGCGTCTCCATTTTCTCCTCCAAATATAACAATGGGGCAAAAATCTCAACTTCAGTTTCATCGGACCACAGGACATGTTTCCCCAAAAAATTGGCTTTTTCCCTGGGTGCATTTATACAATGTAATCTGTTTTTTATGTTGCTTTGGAGTCATGCCTTTTCTTCTCTGAGTGGCCTTTCAGCGCATGTTGGTAAAGGACTCGTTTCACCTTGAATAATGACACTCTCTTAAAAAGCTTCAGCAATCATCTATACAGGGTCTTTTACTTGCGTTCTGGGGTTGATACTCATGTTTTGGATCAAAACATTTTAACCTCTGGAACACATCATCACCTGGGCTTTCCCAAGTTGTTGAAAGGTATCGTCATCTTAGTGTATATAAACTTCAGAATTTGTAGAAAGCAATAAATAAAATCTGAAAAAAATTTCTCTCTCATTATGCAGGCTTTAGCAAATGGAAATATCCAAACTGAACTACAGCTGGAGATATTTAGTCAAGCAGAGCATATCATTATGCATTGAAACATGGACACAACAGTAAGTTTGAGCTGCTTCTTCAGCTTCTGATCCGTGTCTAATTGTAAATCAGTATTTAAATCTGTGCTAAAAACACAAGTAGGTGAGATAATAGTGTCCTATTTTTACATGGTCTTTTACAGTTGTTGGTCAATCAGGGACTTCAGCTTTCACAGAGATGCTAGTTATGTGCTAAGGTGAAGTAAAGAATTGCAGTAAACCCTCATAAGTCAGACAGTAGCAATACACATAATCAATAGCTATTCAGTTGATTTAAGCATAAAAAAAAAATAAAGGCCTAAATTGTACATGATTACGAAACCTCTAAACCACTTACAATTTTGCATTATTTGCTGTTATTTCAGCTTTTAACCTTGTTCTCTCTATTCTTTTCCTAGAAGCTACACCTGGCCTGGCTCTGTGTCTACCTGTGACACCTTTCTGGAGAGGGGAATCGTCCGAGCTTCTGCTGGCAACAACTTAATGCTTACCTTCTACCGATGATCCACATAGCCCTGTTTTTTAGTGTTTAACCCTTTCTCTCTCCTAGACATGGTGATTGACTGAGCTTAACTGTAACAAACTCTATGTGCTCTTTCAGACTCTAACCTTGAAAACTGGCTTAAAGTTTATCTGTTCTTTCTTTCTAGGTGAAACGACTAAAGGAACTACATCCATTAACATTTACTTTTCCTTCCCATAGAAAGTACTCCTGGATCAGTGCTTCTGTGTTCTTTTTGTGTCTCTGCTCTGTTCTCCCAAACCCCCAGCTGGTCATGGCAGATGGCCGCTCACACTGAGCCTGGTTCTGCTGGAGGTTTCTTCCTGTTAATAGGGAGTTTTTCCTCTCTGCTGTCGCTACATGCATGCTCAGTATGAGGGATTGCATCAAAGTCAACTCCAGTGACTGTCTACTGTTTCTACATGCTCATCCAGGAGGAGTGAATGCTGCAAGTCACTGACTGGATGCAATCTGCTGGGTTTCCTTAGATAGAAAAACTTTTTATCCAATTTGAATAAAAAGCTAACTCCGACTACACTGTTCAATGGTTAGGATTAATTGGAATGTATGTACCTGACTGTTGTGAAGTGCCTTGAGACAACATGTGTTGTGAATTGGTGCTATATAAATAAAACTGAATTGAATTGAATTAATTTATGTTGCTTTGCAAACGTGTTCTGACAGCCTAAACCTTTTCAACGTATTTTATGTGATTTCATGCTATTCGTGCCCATGCGATTTTGAATTAAACCATTCCATTGTAGCTCTGCCTGTAAGTTTAAGGTTGTTGTCCTGCTAGAAAGTTAACCTCCACCCTAATCTTTGGAAGAAATGCACTGAATGCAGCTCAATCTATCTTCCTATCTAGCATTCTCAGAGCATGATGCTGCCCCCACTGTGTTTCATGAAGAAGATAGTGTTCTGGATTTTGTGCGTTGTTACGTTTCCGCTAAACATAAGTTATGTATGTTTGCTGGTCAAAGAGTTCATTTTTTGTCTCATCTGACCAGATCACCTTCTTCCACATGTTTGCTGTGTCCTCCACATGACTTGTTGCAAACTGCAAGCTGGTCTTTCTATGGATTTCTTGAACTGAAGCACAGATTTGTTGAGTGCACAACTTACAGTATACAGTTGTATAACCATGTACTATTTTTCTTCCACTTCAGAATTATTCACTTCTTCATTCACTACTTTGAGTCTGGTCTTTTATTTAAAATCTTAAGAAAATACATTAAGCTTTGTGGTTGTAACATGACAAAATGTGAACAAGTTTGAGGGCTAGTAATAACTCTATGAAGACCTGCACTGTAATTTCTTTAAATTGTAATTTTGGAGGGGGATCTCTGACAAATTCCCATCACTAACAAAATTGTGAGAACATAATTGTTTCTTATTACATGTTATAAAGGGAAGGAACTCGTACTTTCTTACCTGAAACACTGTCATGATTGCTGCTGCAAAAGTATCAAAATTGGTAGGTGGAGTTCCACTTTCAAAGTTGAATCTGAGGAAAAGAGTACAACATATAAGTCAGGGCAAACAGGAAAAAGTAGACATACAATAATAACACCTAAAATGAGGCAGTTGCGAGGTAAGCATTGATACTGACTGTCCTCCAAAAAGCTGCATCCCCAACAAAGCAAAGACCACAATAAAGAGGAAAAGGAGGAAGAGCAAGCTGACAATGGACTTCATGGAGTTCAACAGAGAAACCACCAGGTTTCTAAGTGGTGCCCAGTACCTGAGGAAAAGGAAGGCACATGTTAGACAGGTGCAGATACTTTAGTGAAGTAAAATATATTAAGCACCAATGAAATGGTACTTAATAGAAGTAGAGATGCTGGAAGTTCTAGAGTGAAAAGAATTATATACAAAAAATGGAAGAAGAAATCCAAATGAATGAGGACATGTTTTTTTGTGAATAAAAAATATTGCAATGTAGAAATTTACAGTTTTTCTGTTAAAAAGGCATTGTTCTATTAAAAGAACACCCAAAAATATTTTGGCCTTAATTACACTATCTCCTCAGAGGTTTTGCAACCTACCTTCCCTATCAGTGATGCTATTTTTCCTTGCCCTCCCTTAGTTCTTTTTTTTTTTAGATTCACTCAGTCCTGAGACAAACCAGTTATACTTGTGGTATTTTAATAATTTTTTTTACGGCAATAGTGGCCCTGTTTCACAGTATATAGACAGGGAAATGGGTAGAGAGAGAAGGGGGAAAGACATGCAGCAAAGGTCCCATGGTCAAGAATCGAACCACGGATGGCTGCATCGAGGATTCATAGCCTCTGTATATGGTGCGGACGCTCCACTTCTGCACCACGTGCCGCGTCATACTTGTGATATTTTGGATATATTTTAGTTCTTATTTCTGCCTGTCATTTGTGCTCTGTTCTCACATTCCTTGTGGGACCCTTATGTGGACCATTTGGATTTTGGGACTCAGATCTTACTTGGAGTCCTGAATCTGTCATTACCTGATGGTGGTAACAGTTAAAGTTTGGGGGACAGTAATGGTCTGTGGTTAATAAACATATTTATTAAGCTTTCAGATATCACCATTAAGATTTTAGGCATATTTCTTAGTATAATTTTGCATGAGCTTAAAACATTAAAAAATTTTCCAAAAGAGATGGTTGAACAAGTGTTAAAATGAAAAAAGAATGAAAACGATATCCGGATCACAACTGATCTCATAAGTATCTCCAGCATCATCCTTGTGTTTTGCTTGCATGAATGAACTGCAGAGAAAGGAGTGAGACTTACTTGGTGACTTTGAAAATGCGCAACAGCCTGAGAGCTCGTAACACGCTGATGCCGAATGATGTGCCTGGTTTTATGGTGGCCCACACAACCTCAAAGATGCTGCCAACAATAACCTGCAAACACACACACCGAAAATACAAACAATACATCTCCACTATGGTTATTTTGGGAATATAATTGCATTGAGGTGTAAATCGTCTCTACTGGTTTGGGTGGAGGCTGATGTCTCCACTCAAATCAATTAGCAGCAATTTAGACGCACAAACCCAAAAGTCCCTCTCTGTTGCACTTTTCCAAGTGGTCATGAGTGTATCAAATGTACCAGAAATATAATTTCAGTGAAACAGCTGGAGAATAGTTGTTCAATACACTGAATGAATACTTTAGTCTCACAGTAAACTCACCAAGCAGGTAACAGAAAATGAGCTTAAATTGAATTTGATCAAAATGTACTATCTTTATTTCTTAGTTTTTCGGGGGGGTTAGAAAAGATTTTTAGGTAAATTTGACTTTTTCCTATGCTTTTTCCTATGCTATTCTATTATATTTTTAAGCTTATTTGACCACCAAAACCCCAGGTGATGGTGGAATGGTGGTGTAGTGGTGTGGGGGGTTGGGTAAAATGGCTGTAATGTTTTTTTCAGGGAGTTAATTTTTCCATCTCTGTACTTTTATGGTCGTTTCTGTGGAAATAAAGGAGGCTAAAAAGGGATCCGTTAAAACAGTCTTGCTTAAACTAATGTTTTATGTATCGTAACGGCCAATAGGAGCTGTTAATTTTCCTTCCAATTTAAAATACAAAACACACAAACAAAACAGGTAAAATGCAGTACATTTAACTGAAAGCACACTGGTGACATGGGTCATGGCGAACATGTTTCGTGGTAGTGGTTGGAAGAAAACTTGAAAAATTTAGATCTGATCAATATGAGCCTTTTCACTAATGACTGTTTGTGTGTAGGTTTGTGTGCGCACTGGGACACTCACCACACAGTCGAAGCAGTTAAATGAAGAGTGGAAGTAGGGCTGGATGCCCAGACCATACATCTTGATCAGCATCTCAGACATGAACAAACCGAGGAAGATGAACTCTGCATAGACTGGAGGAGGGAAGAAGAACAGGAGAAGTAAGGTAATAGGGAGAAAAGAAAGGGGGATTTTGAAGAGGAAAGAAAAACAAAGGAAGATAGAAAAAGAGGTTGAATAAGAAGGGGAATGGAGTGGAAAGGAGAGAGAAACATTGTAAATGTAAGGTAAAATGAAAGAAAGCTAGAATAAATGCAGGAGTATGAAGGATTACAGTCAGAAAGCAGTGTGTGTGTGTGTGAGACAGAGACTAGGATGAGTAGAAGTCAATTTTGGCGTGAGTCGAAGTGTGTATGACAGTGTGGTGATAAATGGACTCTATGAGGAACTACAGCTTCATATGCTAATAGTGTTGGAAAGCAGCCAGACACAACAAGGTGATTCTGCTGAATGTGTCTTTTCATGTTAGTACCAGCACATCTGTGACTGAAGAGTAAATAATACGCGTAAACCTCAACACCAGAGGCAGAAACTACTTCATGCCGTCAACACAGTAACTTTTCTTTTTTTGTTTTTAGCCTAGCTATTTAATTAATTACAAACAACCACCTGTTTAGGAGATACAATTAATGAAAAGTACGTAAAAAAACACAACTGCCAATACTTAATAGTATAAACGAAGTCTTAGGCAGGATATGCAAACTGAATTGCTTCCTAGGATGTGAAAAACACACAAAGAAATGTGTTTGACTTTGTGTCATTTATCCGAGGAACAAACTCAAAAACCTAAAACTGTAAAATATTGTTACAGGTGCAGGAGGCAAACTTTCGAAGGAAGAATGAAAGTGAACAATGTCTCAAATCACCCTTTTTATACAGTAAAGTGTAACACAAAGTGCTTATCTGATTTGATTTATATTGTAGGAAGATTGATTATTGTTCTCAATAAATCCCAGTACATTTCCATCATTATTGGTTCATTTTGTGTTAGGGTTGGGGTGCAGCTCATTGCAGCTGAATAAACCACTTTTATAACCTAAACTCATTTAAGTTTATCAATATAGTGCCAGTTCACAACAAATGACATCTCAAACCACTTTTTAACACAAACAGGCCTAAAGTTATAAAGAATCAAATTCTATCCAATAACAAATCAATGAAATTTAAGTGGATTTTGCACCATATTATTGGATACCACAATTAGTTTTCTGTTTGGTGACTGGTCAATAAAAAACAGAACATGTTTTTAAAAGCAAAGCTAAGTCTTCTCTTTTTCTAATCTGGAATTCACTGTTTTGAATTACACTAATGTTTTTCACCTTAAATTGATTTTAAGATATTATTAAATGATTCATTATTATTAATTATTTGATTAATAATTACATTTACCTGCTCTACATTGGCTGGTTTTCATATCCTCCCAAGTTTTTTATTTACATTATCAACCAGTCAGAAAAAATAAAGGTATGCTTCTCTGACCCCAAAACTCTTAGAAAGCTGTAAGTCCAGGATTAAATTAGGGATGCACCGATATCAAATTCAGGCCGATATAAATATCCAATATTATTATAGCTGTTATGGCCGATATTTACCGATATTATATTTCATATCTCACTGCTCTTTTTAACAACAGAAAAATGACCACACTGCTGATATTGTTTCTCTGCTTCAGTTAAACACCTTTCAGTCCTATACTGTTTCACTATCACTGTCACATATCCAAACAAATACCACATGGCCAACCCCCTCCCCATTCCTCCAAAACACACACACACACACACACACACACACACACACACACACACACACACACACACACACACACACACACACATATCCGTGTTTTACTGTCTTTATGAGGATTTTTCGGTTACTTCCATTGACTTCCATTCATTTTCCTTGATTTTTAGTGCCTAACCCTGACCCTAACACTAACCCTTACCAGTTAATACCTAACCCTAACCCTAACAATAACTCAATTCATACCCTAGTCCTAAACCTAACCCCTGTCCCAAGAATGGAATTTGAAAAAGTGAGGACCAGGAAAATGTCCTCACTTTGTCAAAATGTCCTCACTTTGCGATAAAAATACAAAAAATGGTTCCCACTCAGCAACAAGTACAAGAACACACACACACACACACACAGGCTTCAAACATAAAGATATAAAATTCTAATTTTTTGTGAAGAATCAACAAGTGGGACACAATCGTGAAGTGGAATAAAATTTATTGGATGTGTCAAACCTTTTTAACAAATAAAAAACTGAAAAGTGGGGTGTGCAATATTATTCGGCCCCCTTACTTTCAGTGCAGCAAACTCACTCCAGACGTTCAGTGAGGATCTCTGAATGATCCAATGTTGTCCCAAATGACTGATGATGATAAATAGAATCCACCTGTGTGTAATCAAGTCTCCGTATAAATGCACCTGCTCTGTGATAGTCTCAGGGTTCTGTTCAAAGCGCAGAGAGCATCATGAAGACCAAGGAACACACCAGGTAGGTCCGAGATACTGTTGTGGAGAAGTTTAAAGCCGGATTTGGATACAAAAAGATTTCCCAAGCTTTAAACATCTCAAGGAGCACTGTGCAAGCAATCATATTGAAATGGAAGGAGTATCAGACCACTGCAAATCTACCAAGACCCGGCCGTCCCTCTAAACTTTCATCTTGAACAAGGAGAAGACTGATCAGAGATGCAGACAAGAGGCCCATGATCACTCTGGATGAACTGCAGAGATCTACAGCTGAGGTGGGAGAGTCTGTCTATAGGACAGCAATCAGTCGTTCACTGCACAAATCTGGCCTTTATGGAAGAGTGGCAAGAAGAAAGCCATTTCTCAAAGATATCCATAAAAAGTCCCATTTAAAGTTTTCCACAAGCCACCTGGGAGACACACCAAACATGTGGAAGAAGGTGCTCTGGTCAGATGAAACCAAAATCAAACTGTTTGGCCACAATGCAAAACGATATGTGTGGCGATTAAGCAACACAGCTCATCACCCTGAACACACCATCCCCACTGTCAAACATGGTGGTGGCAGCATCATGGTTTGGGCCTGCTTTTTGTCAGCCTGGACAGGGAAGATGGTCAAAATTGATGGGAAGATGGATGGGGCCAAATACAGGACCATTCTAGAAGAAAACCTGTTGGAGTCTGCAAGAGACCTGAGACTGGGATGGAGATTTATCTTCCAACAAGACAATGATCCAAAACATAAAGCCAAATCTACAATGGAATGGTTCACAAATAAACGTATCCAGGTGTTGAAATGGCCAAATCGAGAATCTGTGGAAAGAACTGAAGACTGCTGTTCACGAACGCTCTCCATCCAACCTCACTGAGCTCCAGCTGTTTTGCAAGGAAGAATGGGCAAGAATTTCAGTCTCTCGATGTGCAAAACTGATAGAGACAAACCCCAAGCGACTTGCAGCTGTAATTGCAGCAAAGAGTGGCGCTACAAAGTATTAACGCAAGGGGGCCGAATAATATTGCACAGCCCACTTTTCAGTTTTTTATTTGTTAAACAAGTTTGACACATCCAATAAATTTCAATCCACTTCACGATTGTGTCCCACTTGTTGTTGATTCTTCACAAAAAATTTGAATTTTATATCTTTATGTTTGAAGCCTGAAATGTGGCAAGAGGTTGAAAAGTTCAAGGGGGCCAAATACTTTCGCAAGGCACTGTTTATATATATATATATATATTTACGGTATATATACGGTATATATATGAACAGATACACACTATATTGCCAAAGGTATTTCTCTGTCTCCGTTCATGTGCATGAACTTTGATGACATCCTATTCTTAATCTATAAGGTCCAATTTGTTTAAGGACCCACCGTTGCCAGCAATAGCAACTTTAACTATTCTGTAAACCTCTGTCACTTTGTTTAGGAGTGGGTTCCTAGTTAGATGAGAAAGCCAAAATTGCAGCTTCTGCTCTAATTCATCCCAAAGGTGTTCAAGAAGGTTGAGGTCAGGACTCTGTGCAGACCAGTCAGGTTTTTCCACACCAAGCTTTATACACCTGCAGCCATGGAAGCCATTGTAACACCAGAATGCATTGGTTATGACCCAATACTTTCGGCAATATAGTGTATATGAACTGCAATCTCCATTCAGTTTTGCAATGCTGAGAAAAGCAACTATATACTTTCGCCAAAGAACGGTATCTGTGAAAAAAGTTCTTGCACACTGTGTAGGTTTACAACTTGTATTTACTCACAGAGAAAGTCAGAAAGAAGCTCTGACTGGTTGTAATGCACCACGGCCACACAGATGGTGTTGAGGCCCACCAGGCAGAGAACTGTCCAATAGAAGGCCTGCGTCTTCACTATCTTCCGGATGAAGAATCGCAGTCGTCGCTCTTTTTTACTGTAGTTGGTGCCTTCCTTAGTGCTCTTTATACTGGAACGAGCAAATCCTACGGACAGGAAGGGCAAGTCATCTTCCACAATTTATAAAACAGCAGATGCATCATTCACAAGATGACCAAAAACATTTCAGAACTCTTCTTTGCTTAGTCTATGCTTTTCCAATACTGTTAAAACTTCAAAACTGAAATTAGTAATGACAAAGGTGTGAAATTTATATTACCATTTTTTTCATTGTTCTTACCTACTGCATCTCCTATATTGTCCTCTCCTTCCTCTTGATTTAGAAGCTCTGTTTTGTTATTTCTGGTTTTGATGGTTGGCCTTCGTCTCGAACCTAGAAAGAGAAAAAACCCCAAAACAAAAAATTTTTGAAATCTCTGACCTGTTCCATAGTCTGTCGCTGAGATTTATTAAATAAAAGTTAAATATTAGATATTTGTAGAACTCTATTGCCTTCTTGTGACACATTTTGGTATTGTGGTTACCAAGCTCTCTTATTCTACATCTCTATGCTCTTATCTAGCTCTGGAAGTAGAACCCCTAAAGATGCAAAAAAAAAAGACATCCAGTTACCATCAAAGTTCCCCGTAGCATCTTCCTCAGCCAGAATCACCTCCTCTGTAAAGGTAAATAGGTAACAGATGTAAATGTAGCAGCCTGGGATGTGTATATAAGAAGGAATGTGTTGATCATCATTAACTGACCTGCTTTGCAGATCCACTCCAAGTATCCATTGAGCTCTCTCTCAATCTGCTGCTGTCGCCTCAGCTTAAGGAACTCACTCCTGTTTTCCACCCGTTCCCTCTCTTTGGCAAATTCCCTGTGGGAACATTTACTTTATGTTCTCCATTGCTCTGCTCATTGAGATATTGCAAAGTGTAAACTGAAGAAAACATTTGCCAGTGTAAAGAAGCAAAGTGAAATGGGGAAATTGTTAAAAGAGAGTTACAGATAGAGTGATATAGTTCAAACGATACCCTGAAAGTACACCCAGCACCAGGTTGAGCATGAAAAAGGAGCCGATGATGATAAGGGGGATGTAATACATCCAGTTCCACATGCTGCCCTCCACGTCATTGCTCTGCAACAAAGATGCCACATGAAAGGTGTCTTAGCTGTTACTCCTCAAGACAGTAATAGTGTCATAACCTTAAGAGAGACTAATCTAAGCTGTCTTAGTCTAGTACAGTTCAAGCAGTCACTTTTACTTTAAATATTGCAATATACACACAGAGATTGCTGTTTTTGGTAAAGCTAGGCCTGCTAACCATGTTAACCACCAATAAAAGGTGCTAAAGACAGTTTAAAATGGGAAATCTGTAATCATCTTGTATCCCATGACACATGGCTTGCACATGAGAGGAATTTATTTGGTATAACATGAGAAAAATAATCCAGTAGGTTTCACATGACATGTTTTTTCATGGGTTTAATATATTTTCAAATGTTTTCAATATTTGTAGCTTTGTTCATTTTTGGGTTGTTTTTTGGGTACTTTCTGCCACTGAACATTTTGAGCCAACCGTGCATTATTTTCTACACACCAGGGGCATTTCGAGCTTGCTTTTAAAACCGGTTTAAAGTATGATTTATAATATTATTTACCAGCTGTCTGTTGCTCTCTTTTTTTGATTGGTGTCATAATCGGTCCTATTTCATAGGAGTCAACTCACCCCTAACTGGAATCCGATGTCCCCGACAAAACAGAAATAGGGTTTAAAACTAAAGTTTGCAGAATATAATATGCAATAAATTATACATTTCAAGTGTGTCATGGATCAAGTATATAGTTGTGCTCCTGCACAGTGTATGTGCTTTTTTGTAAGTATACAATGGAATAAAAGTATCAAGACTATTTAAATGATGAAAAGTTTTGCAACAACAAAAAAGATATAAGAAAAGTGAAAATGTTTATTTGATATTTGTTAAGAAGGTACCTATTTTGTCCAAAAAGGCAAATCCGAGAGTTTTGCTATCTGTTTGCATTCAGAAGAAAATATATGAACCACAATCTTAGCAGCAAATTTTACATCCACATTTAGTTGTTGTGTTTGAGAACACAAACATAGTGTCTTACATTTGCCTCTCCCACTGAACAAACTCAACTGACAATAAGAAAATTTACATTACTGGTGGTTTAATTTTTCCATCATTCCATGAAACTCTCAAAATGGATCCGTCACCTGGTCAATGACTGCTTGGGTGCTGTGTGCATGTGTCAGGTTTATCTTTATCCAGATGACACAATACAAGCTGCCACATGGCTATTAAACTTTCATTGGCTTCCTCCTGAATGCATGTGTGAGTGTGGAAGTCAGGCTTCATCCATCAGAAAAGATGTTAAATATAGACGGACCAGAATAGAGACCTGAAGCAAGGGGGACGCTAGAGGGTCTCGAAAAGCAAAAAAAGGGCACATGAGAAGAGGTCAAACTGATGAAAACGGAGGAGAAATGGAGCATCATTGTTGGACAGATAAAGAATCAAAGCATCATTTTTATCTAAACTCCTTTAAACTACATTTCCCTTCATTTAGACAAAGAAAATAACCAAACGTCAATTTCCACACATCTTTGCTAGTCTGTAGGTGGGCTATAATAATAAATGTTCTCAGATAGTATTTTTTATGTCATGTTCTGTGACAAATATCACTCGCTGCTATCTTGATAATGAATATTATTATAATATCATTACAAACACTTATGGCTGAGAACTACCATAAAATGGTTTACATCATTTGAGATCATTTTCCAGAAAAAAAATGGTCACTTTGGAAGTTACAATTTTAGTGATGTCAGGTATACTAAAAATGATAATATTAATAATATTACCAATAATAATAATAATTCTTCTTCTTGTTATTATTATTATTGGTGGGGAGTTCCCATTTTCCTTAGAATATTTTAGGATTTTGTGCATATAATAAATCTAAGTTGTACAAAACAAGGACATGGTTGTCCTCCACAGTGGACATAGTATCTGAATGTCATTTTTATTATAACTGGCCCCTAATTTCCCAAAGTAAGCTATTTAGACGTGGTGTAGATGTACAAAATGTTCAGGGTTCAGTAAATACTTTTGGTAAAAGTGAAAAAATACAAAAAACTGGCATGATCCTATTGCTAACTGGTGGCTAAAATGTCTAGAATAACATAATAAATTGCTGGCCTGTTTGACTTTCAGAAGAGTCAAAAATATGAATGGAGGAAACATGGAACTTGTCCAAATATTAGCAATGTGACTGGACGTAAAGTAAAACTTCACAGTTTGTTCCAATTATAAAAGAAGTACCAAAGTTTTTTTTTGTTGCTTTTATGTCCAAAAAAAGATTTAGCTTTTCTGTTGCTGGACATACGTAGTAGAGCATGTCTGTCCATCCTTCCATAGTGATGCACTGGAAGACTGTGAGAACAGCGAACAGGATGTTGTCAAACTGGGTGATGCCATAGTTTGGTCCAATCCATCCAGGACTACATGTTGATCCATTAGGGCACAATCGGGAAGGTGTTTTATTACCACATGGACGTTCTTCCACTGTCTCTTCTGATTAGAGACAGAAAAAGACAAAAAGATGGTGACTAACATTTAAAAATGAAACAACACAAGTTTTACCACAATTATTCCAAAAACACATCAATAACTCATGCAGGAGGTTATAAAACAACGCAGAACAACATTTCAAAGCACTGTAGGCCTCATTTGCCTCAGTTAAGCTCTGTGTTTATTATTCAACAATAAGAAAGACTGGGTAAAAATGGCATTCAAGGGAGAGTTCCAATGTGAAAATTCCTGCCAATATTTGGGAAAATATTCTTTGGACTGTTAAAACAAAGTTTTGTGTAAGTTGTGCATCCCATTACATCTGGCATATAACTAAGAACATTTCCAAAAACAGTCTGCCACATTGGTGGTAGTGTGATAGGACCCCAGAAGATCTGGGTGATTTGTTGTTATTGATGGATCCATGAATTCTACTCTTTGCCAGAAAATGAAATGGAATTCAGCCAACTGGTCTTTAGTTTTCTTTACATTTGAGCAATTTTGCAGTTGATGTGGCCATGTCTTTACTGTATTGCGGCTGATGGATACAGTTACTCATCATTCTCATTGTGTGCTTACTTGTAATGTCATCATAGCAGGTCGTGTGGAATTTTCCCATGTAGAACTCCAAGCCGATGATGGCGAACATGAGGATAGCCACGAACAACAGCAGACCAATCTGAAGCAGGGGGATCATGGCCTTCATTATGGACTTGAGGACCACCTGTAGGCCTGAATGACAATATGAAATACTCAGAAGAAGCTTGGAACAAAAACACCAAGAGGAAGCTGAAAGAGGTATGTTGTTTCACTCTGCCTTTTACTTCTAAACACCAAATAATACGTTCAACGTTCTAATGTATCTGGAGACATTCTAAAATGCCTGTCTCCACTTAATGGGGGTTGACTGTTGTGACAATTGATTATTGTTGTTATAGATTGCAAAGTTTGTATGAAATAAAGTATGTTTCCATGATGAATAAGAAGTGACGGGAATAATGTCACAGGAGAAGGGGTGGGTTAACATAAGTTTATAAACCTGTCCATTGCTTTGAGCATGTGAATATTGTATTTTAGCAATTATTACCTTCACTAAAAAGTTTAAATACAATGACTGAAGATGGGGATAAAACTAAACCAAGACAAATTTAACAAAGTTCCTAAATGCATGTAAGTATTTTCTCAGTCATAATAGTTAAGCTAAATGCTGACAGTTTATGCATATTCTGGTGAAGGTAAATGGAAATTTCCTCTTTAATTGAGTAACAAAAGGGCCAATGGTGGATGTTAAAAGTTACTTGTTTATTAGGAATAATAAATAAATCACAACTCACTGGGAATTCCAGACACCAACTTTAGTGGCCGCAGCACTCTCACAGCTCGAAGCGTCCTCAGATCCAGCTGTGACCCCACAGAGGACAGAATCCTGCACAGACAAAATAAATTTGGTTGGAATTTAGAGTAGTCATTTCTTACCCTTCATTGCATACCCATGAACTTAACCATTGCTTATCACTTTCTCTATCTTGGTAAAGCATTTCCATGAATTACCACAATAAATTTCCAAAGTCATTTCTAAATCTGATGTATAATTAAATTTTATTGAATTTAATTTTATTGCATTGTATTGTATCTGTTAGAGTTAGAAAGCTGATAAATACAGACAAGTGTAATTAAAGACACAAGTGAACCAAGTGAGTTTGACTTGCAAGGGTGAGACAGTCCTCTGCCAGAACAGCAGTTTCCTTCTCACAAAAGGAGAAATCCTTGCACCAGCCTTTTATTTACAACTCACATTCCAACAAGCAAAAAGCAGGAATCGGTTCAGCTAATTCTTACAGAGATTTCAACCTAAAAGAGTAGTTATTCCCATATATGGTATAAGCTTGTCATGTCCAGGGAGTGATCCACTCCAGACCGCATTCCTTAACCTTCCACAAACCCTTTTTCACACTAAAAAACAATCATAAGAATCATCTTAAGTCTAGTAGAACTTCACACATAAACATGATTTAGATTAAACAATAATAACTTATATACATTTTTCCAACAGTGTCCCTCCTAGATAAAGTGCTATATAGTTTTTACTAAAGTCACATATACAAATATTCTTAGAGCAGAAAAAAGAAAATTCCTTTAAATCATCAGTGGTCAAAGCTGAAACAAAACACTATTAAGGCAGGTAATTTACTCTGTCCTGTGGCAGATGGCCCTTTTTCAAACCCCCCAAATAAAAAAAGGCAAATATACGAAATATTGACAGGTTAAAATAACAAGCACCTGTCCAAATAATATCTGTGAATTTAAAGCTGTAATAATAAATGTTTTGGTCCTAAAAACGTCTGTATTCCACAATTGCTTTGTGTGTGCTGTGAATTTTCAATGGTTCATAAATGTATGAGAAGTTTTACTGTGAAGACAACAGGAATAAGGTTGGAAATGACTGCATTTTCTACAGGTAAAGAAAGCAGAGTTTTTGCAGCTATAATTATTGCTTTCTTCCTTTAATTCCACATTATAATAATTGCACATCTTCCCCTGATCCGGTTTAGGCACATAACAATGTTTTATTTGCCATACAAGTTTCTCAAGGCAATTTGCAAACTGTGCATTTGTGTGTGTATCAGGGATGGGCAATTATCGTGATTTATCGTTATTGGGGGAATTAACGATTAATTAATACATTTTTCCCACTGTTGTTTTCATGAAAGTGACAATAAATATAAATATATATTTTAAAATGAACACTGTTGTATGATGTTTAATAGTACACCTGCACTATTTAATGGTATTTGTGAACTGAAGAAGTCAATTTGATAAGACAAGGTTTTTTTTCAGACAATTGTTGTGTTTGTTGGGCTCTGATGTTATGAAGTTTAAATATCTGCTGTTGTCATTTTTACCATCATGACTATAAATATAACAAAGTATAGTGAGAAAATGTTTAATTTCACATTGCCCATCCCTTGTGTGCATGACACAGGCTATTCTGTTTAGATTGCCAGGACAGTTAGAAAAAGCAATAACAGATGTAATATTGTCCTCAGTTAATCAGTGATTAATAAATAATCTTCTCATAAATATACATTCGTTTACATGTATATTCTACCCTATTGTAATATCAGCAACCCATGCATTTAAATTTTTATTTTATACCCTACCTGTGTCCATAGCAACAGCTGAATGTCTTTTTGGCAAATTTGCATTATATGAGCGACTAAAATAATGCAGCTTTATTTTCTTACCAGCACAGCCACAAAAAAATAAGGTAGCTTAACTGTTTAAAACATTACAGAACTAAATAAATGTATGAAAAATACAATGAACCAACCAATGCCCACAAATTTACCCAAATATAGGCCTACCCCATACACATTAGTCTGAAATGCAAAGAGGATGAGATTCAGCTATTTCCTCCTTAATAATCTCTACCGATCTCAATTCCCAGCACTTACAGGGTGCTTACTTACCTAAAGGATAATAGATGGAGGCAATGGTACACATCTGAGGACTTTCAACCAAGAAGCAAAGGTCTGAGTTTACTTTAGCACTGCAGCTGCGTGTTAGGGTGTACTGGCTTCAGTACTTTGTATATAGACCTACTGATGCATAACTTTTAGACATACATTGAAATTCTTTGACTATCAATACTTAGTCAGCGTATTATACATTTACTACTTAAAGTAAGAACCTTTGCAAAATGCTTCAGTTATCCAGGCAGGGGCCTTAGAGTTGATTTTTGCTGCTACTGGGAGAAGTCCAGTTGGACCCTCCATGTGTTTCCTGACCATTGCAGGCCTCATGCAGAAAAACAAACAAATAGTAACACACGGAGGCCAGCAGGCAAACATTTGATCACCTCAGGACTACCAGTTAACCTTTACATTTGTCTGTGGGCTGCCAGAGCTAACTTGAGGATGTGGAGCATTCCCATCTAGATGTGTACATAGCTATGAAATAGTAATTGTACCCAAAGATAATTTTCATGTTTTGTCACATTACAACTGCAAACTTTGATGTCACTCAGTCAGTCATTTTCTACCGCTTCTTCCATAGTGGGTCGCAGGGAAGCTGGTGCCTATCTCCAGCAGTCTATGGGCGAGAGGCGGGGTACACCCTGGACAGGTCGCCAGTCCATCCCAGGGCCACACTTCAATTTATTAATTGAAATTATATTTTTATACGACAAACCTGCAAAGACATGACCATGCATGTGAAGTGACAGGCTGCCAAGGAGGGCATTAACTAGAGGACAACAACTGATCTACAATATGCAGCAACCCTTGCTGCAACAATACGGTCCATGTGCAGCTTCAAACAGCCGTCACGGAAACCGCTGCTCACAGACAGTCTCAACCAAATCTGACAGTCACCACAAATTTACACAGCCATTTTTACATACATATTTGTAAAACATTTTAAAACCATGAATCTCTTTCTTACCACATTACAACTATGAACCTTAAATTCTAAAAAAAAAATGCATTGAAGTTTATTAAGTTTACAAGGCACTGTTGGGGTTTGTGCAAATTCCACATAGCGTAAAAACCCAAGTGAGTAAGAAGCCTCCTGTTGTAAGACACGAAAAAGGACAAATTCAGTGCATTATTAAACATAGTTTCAAAGGAACTATCATCCATGATTTAAGGAAAGACCATTTAACTGTATTTCATATTACAGAAAAGTGTGGGCATTTGCACATTGCCTGCTACACTAAATGTTTATTTTATGCTTGCAGTCTACATATTTATAGTCAGTACTTGGAAATGAGATACCATGCACAAGAGTTTCGTAAAACAGTCAAGGATATTTTAAGCACTAAAAGAAACCCCTTCTCCTGTTTCTTACTCATTTTGGTTACGTTTTCCTTTTATTTCCATATCAACTCTTTCTCCATCTCTCTTCAGGTTTGTTGCTAATTCCAGTAAGAGGTCATTTATTTAGAGACAGCATTGGCAGCCAAGCCACTCATTTCCTCAATGGATTTTCACCGGCCACAGTTAAAGGCCATGATGTAGGTCTCAACACACTAGACCTCAGCAAAATGACCAAAATGCATCGGTCTGTCATGATCTTGGAGTGATTCATATTTTCTGAAGTAGTTCCGTGATCCATTTTTTGGTGTACAGTACTTGAGGCTTCATTAAAATACAGCTTTGATTAAAAAAAAAACAGGATCTGCATTGGATCATTGTTTTTGAATACTTTGTCACCCTGTTTTTACTTCAAAGCTTACATGTTAAGGAAACAATTCCCTTCTGCTAGACAGTTCAAATCTCCAAGAAGCAGTTGTCCCTAGCAACAGCTGAACCAGCCCACAGTGCACACTTATGGCCAGTAGATGGAGCAGAGAGTATGCCGGCATTTGTATGGAAAACTGGAAAGGGAATGTGGACAGAGAATTGCTACAAATAATAGCAAAAAATAAATGAATAAGGAAGAAGTGTGAAAAAAATATAACCAATGGAAGACTGATATAATGTATTTTCAAGTTTAGTTGAGAGGATAGAAAGGATAGATAATGGCGAGTAATGACTTATGATTGTAGCTATGACCATCGCGCGACTATTATTTGATTTATTATTATGATCCCTTCTGCTTGAAGCTGCCAACAGTTTTCAGGTGCAATAATTGAACAGGCAAACAAACATCATTAATCAAAACTACTCCACTATGAAACAGATGTATTATGTCGACTATTGACTTTTTACATCAATAACAATGGAAGAAATAAACTGGCTGTTTTGAGAGCTAAGAAGGTGATTTAGATTTTGAGAAGTATAACAGTAACTGCTTGGATACAAAAGCTCTTCAATACATTTTTAAAGACATAATCAGCAGAAAACCAAAATGCGACATGATTTGTTGGTAAGGCATCAGTGCTAATGTTGGGCAAAAAACTTACTTTTTTACTGAGTTACTTAAAAGTTAACTAGTTAACTTAAAACACATGACAGCAGATGAATTACAAAAAGTGGAATAGGATAAATATTTACTGACTAATAAATAATCCCTGAACCACACTCTTGAGAAATCTGCAGGTAATCAGTCAATTATCAGCTTGATGGGCCCTGACCAACAATGTGAGAAATAATCAAATATCAGTAACTTGAACCTCTATGCAATTTAAGGATTTTTCTCTTTTGCATTAGTACATTACTCTGAAAGGCTATGATTACCATTTGGCCTTTTTCTAAATTTTATTTGTTTTGCATTTTTGAAACTTGAGTTCATTTAAGATGCCAAAGCTCTGTTTGGGAACTAACCCCACTCTGATTAGCGGTTTTGTGTTTCTTCAAACTGACAGCTAAACCACATTCCTCGAAAATACTAACTCCCCCTTTAGGCCGACTGCATAATAATGGCAGGATTCTGTCCACAAAAAAAAATAAATATTTTTTAGCGGATTTTTTATCTATTTAAAAAATCTGGTTTTGAATCACAACTAAGTTACACTAAACATGCTGGGGAAGCCGATGGTTGCATGATTCCTCTTGCCTGAAAATGAACTTAAGTAATTATTTTAATTTTTTTTAATTACAAAGATTGTATAAATACAAAATATCACAGAGGAGCCCTATCCCTATGAGTCGGAGAGTCCTTAATGAAATAGCAGCGGTGAAGAAGGAAAGGCAACATCCCCTTAAGAGAGAGAGCGTGAAAAAGAGTGAGCAGATTGAAAGGGAGTGATAGTCCTGTGTGTCAAAAGTGTTAGATCCAACTGCTGAGACAGAGACTCATAAGAGAAGCAGAAGCAGACAAACAGAGATACTCCAGAGATGAAATAAGGAAGCGTTTTCACTGCAGTGGGAAA